>NC_066851.1:7901711-7996711 GCF_001640805.2 Lates calcarifer
GCGCTGGCAGTACCATCTGTGGGGATGGGTAAACAGGAAACACACACAATGAAATTATAAGGCTCTCTCTCTCTCTCCCCTCGCTTTTGTGATTAATGGCAGTGATATCCGTCAAGCCGTTTCACCATATTTAACACTGCCACAGCAGTTTGCAGCTGTTGTATTTTTTTTCCAGTACACAGAGAGAGAGAGAGCACGACACAGAACACAGTGAGAGAGCATCTCAATCAAAATACACAATAATCACTCCTGACTATTCTTTTAGCCCATTAACTCAAAGCGTAATGCATAAAAACAAACAAGTGCACCCAATCAAGGCCATTTGACACAAAACCAGCCAAGATGAGCTGAGCAAAAACATTGCACTGCTGCGCTTTGCCCTGTGAGACAAGGCCTCTTATTGGTTGGGTGGGATCACTGAAGCTCCAGGTCAGGCAATGAGCTAGGGGAGTCAATTAAAGGAGCTCCATCTTAATAGGGCTGTGATGTCGAGCCATAACAGTGTTATCTTGGCTCTCGCTCGAGGTGGCCAGATCTCTTTTGTGACATGAGCCAAGTAAATAAATAGCCAAATGAGGGCACACAAAAGCGTCGGCAATATCCCAGGGCACCTATTATGCAAGGGGCAGGGGAAAATTATGCCCACAACAAATTACTAATGATGAGCCAGTGATGTCTTGTTAAGCGACATTGTTTTCCCTCAGATCCCTTTGTGTCTGTGCCTTGTTCTCCATTTAACGAGACACACAAAAACGCAGTTGAGCGGCTCGGCGATATTTTCCCTTTCTTCTCTCTCCCTCTTCTCTTTTTCCTCCGTTTTGCTTTTCCTTCTTCCTCCTCCTCCTCTTCGTCTCTCCTTTGCAGTTAACTTGTGTCTGCGCCTCTGTTTTTCCATCCCCTCACATCCGCTGCCACTCAGAGGGCCTGATTTGGCGCATGAGAACATGGTAGAGTGGGGCCGCTCAGCAGGGAAGGGCCTTTTGATGCAGACCCCCCTGGGATCCATCCACTGAACCAGCAGTACGTATCACAGATGTGACAGCTTTCATCTAACAGTTAACTTTTCCTAATTAAAGTCCCAAGTCTAATTACACACCAGCCTATCTGATATTTCTGAGATGGTCATAGCAGTTCTGGGGGCAGAGCCCATCAAAGATCCAAGCATTGGTGATTGGGAGGGTGGGTGTGTTTTGGAAAGAAATGGAGCCTTGCTTGTGCCCTCTGTGGGCTGTGGGCTCACCTGGGTGTGGGGGGGCCGTGAATGCCAAATGGCAGGGCCTCATCTCATTTGCAAAGACGCTGCCCCTGAATGCGGATGTGCAATTATGAATCGAGGAGAAAAAAAAACGGTTAAAAGAAAAAAACATTCCATAATTAGCAAGGCAACTCCAAGCACAAGCAATGGAAATTAGTCCTGGTGTAATAAATTAGCCTGTGCATATATTACATGAGATGAACACCCTTGGGGCCTCGTATTAGCAGTTTTGGCTGTACACTCCTGTGTATTTAAATAAAACAGTCACTCCTTCATTGTGGGCCCAATAACAGACATTTCTCTTCAAAACCTCAATTTTTTACAACTCATCCTCACAGTGTCAGCTGGGTGTGGTCTCTTTGTCTCCACGATACCACATGGGCTATTGCATCCTGCAGCCTCAATTCTCTGCAGTCTGCCAGCCTTCATGGCTTCGTAATCATTGGATATTTTGTGTTCTATTTTACATTGATTAGAGTTACCCATTTCGCCCTAGCTATTTTCTCTAGCTCTGATAAACAAATGTGAAATTAGAACCAGTTGAGATGAGCTGGGAGGAAATTTGCATCAAAATAATACAGTGTGCAGCTAACAAACCAAAATCAGATAGCAGCAACAAAAGCTGGCAAATTGCAAATTAAAAGGCATGATGTAAATGGTATTTTGTCATTAAGCTTCAGCAGCCATTTTGAGGGCGGGGGGCTGGAGGTGGTGATGGGTGGGTGGAGGCGGGTGGGGGGAGACTCATGCCGCTGGTTGTGATGAGTCTTATCCAGAGCGATTATTCATACTTGTCCTTCTGCTTGAATTAAAGCAAGAGTGCTGGAGCCAGTTAAAGCCAAATACTTGAATGGCTAGTGAACTCTCACCTTCACGCGCATCCATTTAGCTCACAAATGAAAGCCAAGTACAGTCAGTGGAAAGCCATAATGGGTCTTTCTTCTTGCAGAGTGTGGCCATTACATACTAATTTCTTCTGGAGGCTCTTCAGGAATTTAAACACTTGGCTGGAGCCGCTGAGTCTTGTGCTGAGACGAGCGGACCCAACAATGCCAACACACAAGGTGTTTGTGCTGGTCACACTCATGTCGACTGACTACAATTGTGCTAAATTGGAGAGCTACAGCATGTTGTTGTATTTGGATAAGGGCCCGTATCTTTTATGCTGTGCAATCTCTTTTATGATTTTGATTACTTTTTAATTTGTAGTTTTGAATGTGTGTTTATCTAGAGTTGGGACACCTATAGTTTAAACATAGTTTAGTTTAAACATAAGTACTGTTTTCTGTTTCTTGTAACACATTCAATGTCGAGATAAAATTTAAAAAAAGTTAAAAACACTGAGAAAAGGAAAAAACCTCATAGTAATCATTTAAGATGGAGTGTGCTTGATGGTCAAACATGCCGTACTTCCATAATTACTGGACAGAAAATATGGTATTTTTCTTGGTTCACACTTTTAATTGTAAAACTATTTAAATAATGTCTTTCACACACATAATGCAGGAAGGTATTGGTAATATTAGACTATTCTCTTTCCCAACATTTGCTCTCATGTCCACCAGTTCTAATCAGAAAGGTCTAAAAACTGACCACAATCTATTGTGTATTTATACAGCAAGTTGTCCTTGGTGAGTTGCTGTGAACCTACCCATCCATTACCATTATCAACCAGCCCACATTGTTGATGAATGGTATTTTTGCACCAGATTACCCACTGCACATCAGTAGCACCCAGGAGGCAGTGATTTAATTATGCAATTAGTGTGGTGGATGATTAAATGGCTTAATTAATAGAGGCAGATTGGGAATTTGGCTAGAGTTGACAATATTTAGCTAGCTCACTAGTTTGTGTGGATCTTTCAATAATTGGTCTTTAGCTCTTTTGTTCAGTATAATGCACTGGTATGATGAGTGTGATGATGGCAAGACAGCCACTGAAAGACTTCAACACAAAACAACAGTTGCATTCATTTGGCTATTATGAATTTCAAGTGACAGTCTTTTCAACATGGTTTTCCATTATGGTGGCTAATATTTCTGGTGGCGACTTGTTAGTTAGCTAATGACTCCACTTAGCGAATCAATAAATATGATTATCTATCACTGCGACAAATGCCACTAGCTTTGCCTCACATACAGGCTCAGCTGTTCCTAGGAAAAGAGTAGGATTTCACACTTCATGCCTGCTTTGGAGTCATTAGATTTTCTGTGTTCCCTGCTTTCCTCCTGTGGTTTGAGACTGGATCTTCACACAGGATTTTCCTCAGGTCGGGGCTTTTGTTGTATTTACTGGATTAGTTCAGCTCTGAGCTCTCTAACACAGCGTAGTGTACACTTGTCCATTTGATTGACAGCCTGCGGGGACTGAATGAGCAAGTTATTTACTGCTCGTTTGTTTGCTCTTACACGGAGATATACAGAGATACCAGATTGTGAGGTAAAGTCAATGGTGAGTTACATGGGCCTTTGTCAATCACAAATAGTTGTGGCAAAGGCACAATCATCGGAGCATGTCGTCTCCTGAGTCGAGCAGTGCTTGCTGTGAGTGCATATTGTTTGCAGTACTTGACACTAGAGCATGAGGCTGAGAGAAGATGCTCACTGGCCCTCAGAAGTGTGACGTTGTCTTGCATGTGGAGAAAGACGACCCTGTCGACTAGGATGCTACTCAACATAATTGCCACCAGTATACAGCAATTTGTGTTATTTCTTCTTTGACATTGTGGCAAGAGTTTCACTAAAGATAGTTTTTTTTTCCCTGCTGTCTGGAGTGGTGCTTTAATGCTACGTATTCACACAATCTGAAAAGAAACACGGTGATAGAAGTGAATAGTTGTCTTTTTAGTAGTTTAACCCCTGTTGCACTATAAAAGCTGTGTGCAGTTTGAACTTTCAGCTCCACCAGGTAAATTCTTTTCATGGATCAATTTAGCAAATGGCACATTCTATTAATTTACTACAGTATATGGTAGTGTGTCCTGTCAATCCAACTGTCAATACACAGTTGTCAGATATTTCTGTCTTTTCAGAGCATGAATGCAATATAGTAGATATAATTACACTATTTTAATCACACATACTCAGCAGTCATAATCAAATGGCCAAATTACTAAGTGTGCAATTTTCCATTTGTCTGTACAGAATTGCACTAATAGAGGCTTTAAAGCTGGATATAATTATTTGCTTTTCATTTTGCATGGTTACATTATCCCTCTCTATTTTGAGCCTTCTCTCAGTTGAATGGTAGCCAAGCATGGGGTTCTACCCATCCACATTCAATAAAACACCAGCATCTCACCTAATAAATATCTAGCTCTTTACTAAAGCTCAGTCAGGTCACATTGGTGATTGAGCATGGTCACTGCTATAAATCTAAAAGTCACTGTCTGTTAATTAAAGCCATGGCTCGCAGTGTGTTTGTTGTATACAGAATTTCTTAGGAATTTAAACAGAATTGTCCTCCATCCTTTTTCAAAATATTTCTGTATTCATTGTTTCCTTTTGTCAAACGTGTTTATTTATACACGTATCTACTATTTCTATCTATTTCTGAGTGGAAATGCTGAAATAGCTGCAGGGATGGTGCATTTATGTGCAATTTTGTGAATCCCATGTTTATATGAAAGTAGTGCTGTTTGCACCTCTCACCACCTCAGGTTCATCTACCACAAATACATTAAATCTGTGAGAAACAATGAAACTGCAACCAAACGTGTGCAGAGCAATACATTGATTACTTTCACTGTTACTCTTCAGAAAAAATAAATATCCCATGTAATCCAATAATCCAAGTTATCCAAATTTACAATAAAATACACTAAGAATGGTTTATAAATTTATAAATATGTACAATTCTTTAAAAAAAAATGCTGATCTCAATTAAATGATGTAGACTAGAATTAAGGGTGGACAAAACAACTCAAATTGATTTTTAAGAAAAATACAGTCATATTTAATTGCAGTATCAGAGATCCACAGTTGACGATTGAGTTTTTCAGAAGACCACTGATGTCGAAAAAAGAGGCAATAAGAATTGAACAGAGAATTGACTCATATACGATTATTCTAAATTGTTATTATTTCTTACAGTATAAAAGGTTTAAACACTAAAAATAGTGAAGAGAAGATGATTTTATGTGTGCATCAGACAGTATATTACTGTGACCCCTGTGCAAACTCAAAGCAGATTGCCCATGTTGCTGCCACTGTCAGCTGCCTGTCTGTCAGTCTGCCATGCTGTGATTGAGACATCAACCTAATCCATGTTTACACTGTCCTGCACGTGTCACGCCTAGCCGTTAACCACACAGAATTAGGCCGTGTTTGACACCTCCTGCAACCCGCCACTTGAACCCACCATCGACTTCAGGCTCAAAGAGTAGTTTCAGTGCTCCGTGAGCAGTTACTGCATTGTCAAGGGCCCGGAAAGCAAAAATAAAGCAGGAGGCTATAAGGGGATCGGGGGGTGGGGGGTGGAAGGAGAAACGATGGATGGCTACGGGTAAGTGCCACTCCTTGAATATCCTCTCCGGCTCCCTTCCCACTCTGCCTCTCTCCCTCTGTCCTTCATTCTCCTCATGTCTCTGTCCTCCTCCCATCTCTCTCCCTCATTCTCTCTATCTTCCTCTGCTTCCCTCTCTCTGTTGCTTACTCAGAGACGCTGCCAGTGTTTGCTTCTCCTTATCCAGGTTTCTAATCCACCGCCAGTGAAAGAGTCCACTAAATAGGTGCAGTCGAAAAGGGGGGAGAGGGACAGGCAGAACCATTAGAGGAGAGTTTATCAGAGTCGCTCAATCTGTTATCACTCCTGTCCCTCTGTCCCTCCCGCCAGCCACCACCTCCCTCCCTTGTCACAGAGCTACTGATTATAGCCCCTACCAGTCCACACACACACACAGACACACAGACACACACAGCCCACCTCTGAGTATGTTTGCGCATGTCTGTTCAACAGCTTTGTCGGTGAGCCTTGCCATAAGTGAGCGTGTATGTTATTGTGTACCCGTGCCCATCAATTTCTGCACCACCTGAAAATGGCTGCAGCCAAGAATAAATAAAAGCCCCCCTCTTTTCATCAAGGATGTACTCTCAGTTAACTTCCCGTACCTGATCACAAAGGGCCCGAGAAATAACATCAAATGTGGAGTATTTCACTAGAAACCGGAGAGGAGACACTGAGTGTCCCTGAGGGCACTCTGAGGTGTGAAGCGGGTGCTCTAAAATATGCCTGCGCCGTTTTGTTGGCACGGGTGCCACTGGGACTGTGAGGGGAGTGCTAGAGTTTACCTAAAGGATAAATGTCAGAGGATCAGCTAAATTAGATCCTGCCTGTATTAAGACATCAACTGCTGCTGAAGTGTGTATAGTGTGTGCTCTGTGTGTGTGTGTGTCTGTCTGTTCTGGTGTGTGGACCCCTGCTCTCAGCTAGACTGCAGTCCAGGCTAAAATGGAGCTCAAAATTGAAGTGGCAGAATAAGCTGTTTCCTAGAGTTCTGTCTAGTGCAGAACAAACCAGTGAAGAGGGATGGTCCTCCTCTCTTATGTCACACTGTGCTGCTCGTTGTCTCTGGCCAAATGAACTGCACTCCCCATAACACTGTCTAATAAGAAATAATGACCCTTTTAATAGTTTTTTCCCAGTATTAAATTGTTAGGATACTAACAGAATAGAAAAGAGGCTGCTAGTCAGAAATGCATTTAATATACTGATACTTCAAGGCAGTTAGCTATAAGACTCTTCAGTCCAGTAATAGAAAGTGCATCTGGGCTCCTTGACCACTATAGCTGCAGGCATCCCCGGCCTATCTTTATTTGTCATTAGGGTTATATAGGTGGACACAGTGTAAGTAGTGCTGTGGCCCTAGTGAGTGAGACAGTGAATATATACCCCAGGCCCTGAGTGTTGTATGTTGGCTATAGTCTCTGAGAATACTGCTATTTACACTGCTGCAGGGCTCTGGAAGCTTCCAACGCTCATCACACTTACTGTTCTTACATCTGAGGCTATACCCAGAACATGCTGGCTATCAATTTTATATGAAAATACAGCCGGGAAATGACAGCATTTGGATAGAGTTTCTGTGGGTAATTTGCTGTGAAAACATTACTGCAGGCTTTATTAGAATTTGTGTTTTTCAAATTTTGATGTCTACATCTTGGTTTATGGGGGAGCGCAAGGCAACACCAGGAAAATGGCTGGTTTTACAGTGACATTTCTGCCACTTCGTCCATGTTCCGTCATTTAGAGGTAATGGCCGTGACCACTGCCTCCATGTTTACATAGCAGTAGGCTCCCAGCACCCAGCCTGTGACAAATTATAAAAGCCGGGCCTCTGTAGCTGGGCTGCATTTCATTAAACTTTAACTTCCCTTATCTGCAGCAACAGAGGACAGAATAATAAAGGCTGACAGGTATCTAAAGATGTATGTTTGGACTAGGGGACAGGAACAGCATGAGAGCCTTAGCCAGCTTTGTCACCAAAGAAGGGACATATGTTGTGGGCTATAAAAACTGAAGGCAGATGTTGCTGTTTTACTGAAGCTGGGAAAGGTTGTAGACGCTGATGGCGCTTCGCACATATGTCCACCATGAATAGCTGTCTGTTTCACTAACAATACTTCCTGCTGCATGTGACAAAAAAAGAAAAGAAAAAAAAAATAGATACAGGTGTTATTTATTATCAGATCACATAGAGTGAACATATTTGCTTTATTTGCAGCGCCTCTCTTTATGTTTAGAATTTTTTTCCTAACAAAAATATGTAACTGGAGATAATCTCTATATGCTGGTGGTCATATTTAAAATGCAACATTAAACATTAAGTGAAAGAACCCATTGGCAAATTGCTGTCAAACCAATAACATAATGAATGAAATGCATGATATTTTTAGCCATGCACTCATACAGCACTCATATTATTTGTATAGAAAGTTGATTAGAAAATTAATGTTGAATGATTTAAATATGTTTCTTTAACTGTGGTGAATGAATATGTCACAAAAAATACTTGAGGTATGCTGTCATTCATTATTAGTGAGAACAATATGCCTCAGCCTTGCTTGTCTCTCTCTGGTTGTGTTTTTTCCCCACACTGAGGCCTCTCTGAAATCCACTCTACACAAAAAGACCCCTCAGAAAAGAAACTTGGATCTCAGGCGTAAGTTGGATGAGGTTTATATCTCAAAAGGACAATGTGGCAAGGCCAACATTAAACCATGTTAAGATCTTCTGAGAGAAGCAGTTGATTGATTCCATAGAACCTTGTTCATCAAGGCCACCAGGTCTGAACCAAAGATATTTGGAATGTGAGGAAGAAAGAGGTAGTTACGGCAACAAAAAGCAGCTGAAGCGGCCTTTGTAAGTATCTGAAAGGACCTATCTACAGCTTGCAAGGCTCTCTCGTTGAGCAGACGAAAGACTACCATGTAAATAAAAGCCAAGGGTGAGCTCACAACTTTGCCTGCATGAATAAAAATGGCCACAATAACATTACAGATGCGTACACAAATAAAGCCAGCCATTCATTTCCTTGTAATACTCTGTGGGCACTTTCTCTTTATTCAGTGCTGTGAAAGTATATGAATTTCTTGTGTAGTTTAATTCAAAGCATAAAAATAAATTCATGTTCTAGCAAGAATTTAGTTAATTGTATTCACTGTTAGCCCTGATTTTCTGAGACCAATGACCATTTTTCCACCCTGTAATATCCAGTTTCAAGTCTGGGCTGTGTACATTTTTAAGCACTGCCGATTTTGTGAATTTCCTACACTCTCTGTGAAAGGTTGTTTTCTGTGGCTCTACCAGTGTGTGTTGATAGACAGCTGTGCACATGCTGAGATAAGGTCAGATATGGCCTTCCCCGTGGGTGGTGGTGGTTGCGGTGGAGGGTATCGGCCAGCCTGAGGAGTGGACTAGGTGGCTGAGATAGCCTCCTCCTGCAGGCGAGTAGGTCTGGAGTGCTGCTGCTGCTCTCTCCCCCACAGCAGCCATGTCCTGTTGGAGTGAGCCCCTTCACCAAAGCTTTGTCTGAGAAGAGAGTAGCCGAAAGGGCCCTCTGACACACTGGACAAGACCCTTCAATATACAAGCGCCACCTCCACGGCCTCATAACCAACCAAAACTACACAATTACTCACACGTGCACACATTCTGCATACGCTCATGTGTGGCACCACATGAGTGCCAATGTTGTTTTATCTACTGTTTTTTGTGTGTTTGATTTTAGAGTTGGAACAGAGTGCTAAGCTCAAACACAAACACTGGGAGCTGGAGGCGAGAGCAGACCACCATCTGCCCCGTTCACGGCCTATCAGGCTTTCACTGTCCATTTCCAACAAGAAAACTTCTGCATTCATTCCAAACCAGGGGAGAGAAAAGAAGCAAGATAGAGTTGTACACTGCCTGAGTTAAGTTTTAAATAGTTCTTTATCTGCAGTGTTTTTTGACTGCATCTCTGGAAGGAGAAATAGAGATGTAATCAATAATGAACAACCTTGAAAATGGCTGTAAACAGATGGCCCATTGAAAAGAGGCATACTTTCACCTTTTGTACTTTCCCCCGATATTTGTGTTCTCTAATTTCCAATCAAAAAAAAAAACGTTTTCTCCATTGCTGAGCCTCTGGCTGCGTCGGTTCCTGAAAGGAGATTGCAAATCTTCCAGTCAATATCAGCACACAATTGTCTTTTCATGTTATCATAAATAATAGTCCACCTTCGCTAGTCTCTCAGCAGACATTTTCTAAGTCTCCACAGATAACTCACACCATGTGTCACAAGGTGTAACAAAGCCCACAGTGTGACATATCTAGACCAATGGAGAGAACTCAGAGACGGTGAGGGAAGATAGAAGAATGAAGAAGAGCAGTAGGGGATGGTGCGTTTAAGAGGAATGTAGTGTGATGTATAGTGGTTTTGTCCAGGTAACTGCTCAAATGCGGCTGTGACACATTTGAAATTGGCCCTGGCCAGCCCACAAAGACAGACAGAGGCGCTGCAAGCACTAGCCAATCCATACTCTCCAGACTCCTGCTCGGCTTGGAGAATCCTCAGATATTGACCTTCAATTCAGCCGGCATTCAGCGCTGATGAAAAGAGATAAGCACTCTAATCTGTCCGTCGTCTTCGCGCTCCCATTTATTGACTAACTGACATGGACTTATTTTAGCTCTGGCTGCATGCTGTCGCCACACGCCAATGTGATACATAAACCTAATAGATGTTTATTTGAAAGAGGCTAATATGAAAATTGCCTGCTAAAGACACATGAATCAATTTTCAAAAGCAAACATAATTGGATATTCCGGGACACTTATTAAATGTGAATTGGCCCGGGTCTCCTTGTCTGACAGAGAAGTCTGCTTTTCTCCCCCTTCTTTGCTATGTTTCCTTGTGTGACATGTTATTATGCTCCGTTTCCCTCTGTCATTCGTAGCCATTTAACAGATTGGCTGCCATGGAGAAACTGCTTTAAAATCTCAGTGGAGGAGCGTGTGTGTAAAATGAATGTCTGTATCTAACAACATGCTTTTATGTGCGTGTGTCTGCCTGTAGAGATACATTTACATGTTATACTGGGGTAGGTCCCTTTTCTTACCCCTCCCACTGTGGTCCTACTTTTTCACATGACAGTTGTAGGCTGGATGTTAGAGGCACTTGACAATGAGTAGAGGAGTAGGAGGAAGTGCTTACTGAGAGCCTCTGTAGAGGATACTGATGCCTACATAGTGTCTGTGTCTCAAACCTGCCATGAGAATGACCATATGGACAGTGACACACATATGAAATCAAACATGTGCCAACAGGCAGATTATTTAAAAGATTCACACAACCACGCATGGTCACACATCCCATATCAGAGAGCCATCCGGTCATTTTCATATTCATATTTACATGTATATGAGAGCTGGCACATCCCAGGAATACAGATCTATTTAAATTCAGACAGAATCCGTAAATACCCACCTCCGGAGAGGAGAGGGGGAGAGAGAGAGAAAGAGGCCAGTATATTTATTTGAGTGACATTGTCTAAATTGAAGTTTGACACTCTTCACCACTCTAACCTTTATGCAAATGTGAAAACATCTATATGTGATGGACAGAATTCAATTAACTGAGATGACAGAAAATAATCTAGTGAACTGAATACATCATGCAGTTGAAAGGTAACATAATCATCCCAGTAGGAAAGGGTTTGGGGATGGCAGAGAGACAGAGGGAGAAAGAGAGAAAGAGAAGGAGAGAGAGAGAGGGGTGGTGTGGGGGTGGAGGAATGGGAGGGAGGGCACAGAAGATAGAGCCCATTTCTCTGCCGTCTTATCGAATGGCACAAGCTCTATTTCTCCAAAGCGGAGTCTTCAGTCCACTAAACTCTTGATCTCAAATGAGAGACCCTGGAACACTGTTGCTAAGCAATTAGGGGGGCTTATTGAGCAGCTGATTCCTGCCGCTCAGTGTCCATCATTACAATTTTTCCTCACCTCATAGACTTCCATTCTGATGAACAGCAGCCAGCGCCCACTGACCATGCACAAGAAAATGGGGTCCTCCGGCAAGGCTGCAAATTACACCACCGCACACCGCTGCCCTTATTTTGCCCAATATGCTGAGACTGCCCCCAAAACAACTGTTGATGCATGGATGCTAAAGGTATGTGTGGGTGAGAGAAAGGGACAGAGAGATAGTAATAAATCCTTAAAATGGTGAAAAATAAAAAATCCTCCACAACTCCTGAGTGTTTTCTCTCCTCTTAAATTCCATAATATCATAAACACTAAATTATTACATGTCTAAGATGATTAAAATCACCTTATGGCAATGCAGAATTAGGATAGATAGGTTTATTTGAACAAAATCCATATTATCTGACAATTAGCCTCCACAATAGGAATCGGTGCAAAGAATGAGTGGTGGGGGTAGGAGGAAGCAAAGGAGCAACCAATCTGCCTCACACAATCTGTGAACACATTAGCAAGCTGTTGGCCAGATGGGGGCACCCTTAACCAAGATATGAGAAACCATGCTACATTAGTGGGGCAGCTTGTCACAATGAAACAAGGATGCATGTAGTACTAGGATTGTTTGTTATGCTAGGAACTATACAAAAGTTGAAATACTATACAGTGTTCACCAACAACACTGTACACAAACACACTTTTTTAAAATGACGTAATATTTTGCAGCATGTTGTCCAAACCCAGCTGAGATCAAACTAGAATGGATTTTCTTGAAAATGATCAGTGTGTTCTCTAACACATTTGTCAGTGTGGGTTCTCTGGCCATTCAGTGACAGCAGTGTAGGATGTGAAGCCACCAGGGGAGCCTATTGTGTGTTAAGTGCTAACACTAGGTGGCTCTGTGCTCTGTTAGTGGTCCTGAAGAGACACTCGGTCTTACTGGATTGGTCGTGTGTTCACATATTGTAGATTTTAAAAGACTGTCGTCATCTAACATTGAATCTGAAAAGCAACGGAAAACAGCATTTACATACACACATATTACTAGTACTAATCATAATAGATTACTGCCAGGCATATAATGCATTTTAGAAAATACAGACTGTTGAACTGCAATATAGCAAAGAGAGGAAACAGACTTAATCAATGAAATCTATCTTACTGGTTTACAAAACTCCTCTCAATTCACATATTTTGGCTAAATTGTATTAGAATGCTGATTTAATCCCCATCATTTACATGTGGCTAGAAAACTGTGCCACAGAACTGAAACAGCAGTCATAATGGATGGTTAAGTGACTCCTCACCAGATCTCTTACATATAATATAAGTTCCATTAGCCCTGAAATGGCTACTGTATGGCATTTAATTAAATATAGCCTTTCAAAGAAACCCACGGCAAGCAATTTAGAGTGTGGTTATATTTGAAGCTTGTGTGAGGTTACTAGTGCTTTTAACTACTGCACCCACTGCATAGACTGTTAATTAACATATTTAGAATGAAGTAGATTTGCCATGCACTAATCATTCTCTAATTCACTAAGAACTGCAGCCTTTCAAACACTGGACAGTAATCAACATGTCAGGCCTAAACATTACGTAATCAGTAATTATGTTTCACGGAAGGAAAAGGGAGAAATATATAAATAAATATACATAAATTAACAAGAGGCTATTGATGTGATTGGTTAATGGATGCCTTTGCATGTTGTGAAGGCTAGGTCTATTTGCCATGTATAAACTGAAATACACTTTGTGACATACAATAGACGCATTCACAAGAATGTGAGAGAGGGAGAGTCAGAAGATGAGTGTGTGTTCTCAAGGGCTCTTAATAAGTTTAAAAACAATTTCAAACATTCCCTGCTCTTCAGAATTATTTCTCAACATTAACTACAATGCTATCTCAACATGTACTAATGATGAATAAACAAAAAACATCTGCATATTCCCCCTCACTGCAATGGAAGAGAGTCCACCCCACCCTGCATGGTGCAAGGGATGGGCCTGTCCCAGAGGCCCCAGTGCACCATGGGTAATGTTTTGACTCCTCAGGTATAATGAGGGAGCTGAAGCTCGGCTGCTGAGAGGGAGAGTGGCAGCACTCCAGCCCTGACCCCCTCCTAATCCTGGGAAACCCATCCTGGGCTGTCTCCCGCCTCACTCACAGCTTTAGGGTTGAGGAGAGAGACTGTTGCTGCTCAGTCTCAGATAGGACCAGGAGACTCAATGTAGCTGTGCCCATCAACAGGCTAAACATTGGACTTGCTCTTAACTACACTACCGCTCTCATTCTCTTGGCTCTTATAGGATCACCTCTATATATACACTGGATAAGACTGACTACTGAGATACTAAGTACCAGAGAATAAGTATGATCTTTGCTAATGCATTTCATTTTACGGCAAAAATTATACCAAGCATCCTTGTTTCATTATTCATTATAGAAGACCAGAATATACAGCTGCATAAAATGGTAACTGGAAAAAAAATGAAACCCTTTCTAATTTTCTCAGCCAATTTTCTCTCTAACATCAATAGGAAAATTAACCATGCAAATTAGGACTGTTGAATCAGAAAATGTGAAAGTCAAGCTTCATGGCAGGAAGGTAATCACTGGATGTCTTGCTCATGACCAGGGCAAACAGAAGGTAAAGCAATGAGCAAATCCGCTGGGATTCAACAGTTTTGTAATATTAATTACTTGTGCAAAAGTAGTTATCTTTTATCATTAGTTTGGCTGTATCACACTTGGATCAAACACTCACATATTCTGATTGAAAGAAGACCAATAAACAGAAAACTCGCTGGGGGTTCAGATATATATTTTTTAAACATTGCATGACTTCCAGAGGCCTGTGGTTAAGTCACATACACATTAGGAGAAGATCACACAGCAGGCAGACGGGCCTCTGGTGCACTGGCTGTTGTCAGGTGACTCTCTCTATGGCTTCAACGGCAGCAGATCCCAGCAGGGGATGTTGCTGATTGCTGACCACGCACACAACAATGTCGCCTGTGAACCCACCGCTTTATGGCTGCCCTGGCTTTGATGCAACATCTAATTGGCTGAGATGAACTGTTGCTGTAGCAGCTTGGGGCCCAGCTCCACTGTACACCAGTCCACACAGTCACTGTCTGCATTTAATTAGGTCCCCTCTGCCTCTTATGTGTGTATACTGTATGTGTGTGTGTACAGATGCAGTATATCAATATGTACATCTGCCTCTGTGTTTGCAACCTTTCCTGCGTATCTGTGTACACTTGTCCGTACAAGTTTTTTATGTGCCTGATTAAAAATCACAGTTCATTTTTTGGTGTAACAAAGACAAAAATTCTCATTTCAAATCACAAATAAAGAAAGAAGGAGGTGTGGTTTCACTTTATAACCTGTGATATGATGAGGTGTATGGTAGAATTAAGATGGAGAGGTTTGGGGTTTTATTGCCTGGTGGTTTGTTTTCTCAGTTCTTAACGTAGCTCGAGGCGCTGGTGATTGGCTTGGATGATGACAGGGTGCGGTCGAGTAGAAGAAAGAGTGAAGGGTGTCGTAGTGGTTTGTTTTCGCAGGCCCTTCACTTCTCAGCGTTTGGCGATGGGTCTGGAGAATGTTGTCGTCACGGAGGGGCTGCGTGTGAGTGGCGCTTTGTTTAACTTCCTCTCAGTGCTGGAGGAACCAGCAGGGCCTGGTAATGAGTCTGCAAACAGGACTCAGGAGGAGCGTTCCTCATTACTAATTGTGGTGAGAGATGGCAATGTGTTGCCTAATATTTTAGAAAAAGGTTCCGTTTTAAAGCATGTGGTGATGTAATACATAATTTACACTAAGAAGAAATCACAGCTCAGTCTAAAATTCTAAATACACACACACATGAAGGAACATTAGAGCTTAATACATAACTCATTCAAACCTAACAGCTACATGAAAGTTGTGTTGGCAGTTACATGCCAACAGACATTTTCATGTTAGAAATGAGGGGCAATTTTAGAAGGTGCACTGCTTTGTTTATTTGCATAAAATTGAAGAAACACCACAAAGTATCATGTGTCTCAGCTTGTGCTGAACTCACCAGTGCACAATGACTGATTATGGCAAATTACTATCCCTGTACGAGCTCCCGAGAATCCGCTCTCCGTGCTGTATGCAGCCCTGAAGCAGGGGAAGAGAAATTGTTCCGCCCAAGTACCATAAAAACAGATTGGAAGCTCAGCACTGTGAATTAGCTGCACAGGAAGCCCCCTAAACCCCCTGTTTTATTCATGAGCATGAAGGCTATCGGAGTCTAAGAAACCCCTGTGGTCTCGCCCGCTACATCAAGGTTGCATGCCGCGTCCATGGAAGGTTGCATTTTTTCTTCTATGCCACATTGATGCCACATTAAAAAGCATTAGAGATTAACTGCTGCTGTCATTTGAAAGTATATAAACAAATTCTTTACCCTAATGCTGAGAAAGAGATCAATCTGGCGGCCATGTTGAAAGATTTTAATGAGCAAACTGTAATTCAACTCATGGAATCCTGCTTGAAATGTCCACAAGTTACATTTTGGGGTTCAGGGCTTTGTTTGAGCGGCCAGGGGAAGAGTTGGTGCAGGAGGGGAGCAGAGGAACTTTGCACAACTGTTGAGGAAATGCATTGTTGTTGATAATCCTTTGGAAATTGAAATAGGGAGAGGCAGTGGCTCCTAAGGGAGAGCGATGCAGTGGACACACACATGGCAGAGCTACACTAGAGTATTGCAGAGCCTGAGAAGTTGGTGGTAGCCACAGGGGGTACAGTGGATTGGGGCCAAGTGAGAGGAAGGTGAAGAGGCCACATCTGCCAAAATCACAAAGGAGTGTGCTAGAGAAAATGAGCTTTCAAGTAACCAATGTGTTAACAGTCTGTTTACTGTTACACTTGTTACTGCTGTTCCTACAACAGCTTCTTTCGGAATAAAGCATCTGTTATTATGACAATACTTGGTCTGTTTAATGTGGTCATTTAATGTAATGTTATGTAACAAAGGTAAAATGTAACTGGCCTATCAAACTGGCTCTAAACATAAAAATATATCCATAGATTGTGCACAGATGTTGCACAAATGTCCTTAGACACATGGTGAAGTGATAGAGGAAAAATGTTATTTTAAGAACATTTTTCATCATGGGCTCATGACCTGTTTTTAATATGGAAAATGTATAGCTCTCTCCACAGGGCAAAAACCACAAAACCAAAAATGTAAACTGTAGACTGAATGAGGAATAGAGACATCGAAATATAAAGCTGAATTGCTAAGACAGTGTTTACTCTACATCCAGATGCTTTCTTTTATAGTAGCAACTCCAGTTTTGAATGCAAAAACATGCTTTTAATCTGTGGCATTCACCTTTAATAAGCGTAGAATCAAACATAAACAACTTAGTTTACCAATGAGAGGGGAATTAATTGGTCCATTTCCTATTATGCTAATAAACAAGCAATAATGACGAAGTTGATAAGAATTACCCAGTAGGAGGCCATTTATTGCTTTTCCTTTTTCAACTACCCTTGAAAGCTATCAGATGTATCTCACGATGTCAAGCTACAGTATATGCAGAATTCTGAGCCATGTGTCCTTGTTTACTTGATTTGTCTGGGTGCCAGCATTTCCTAATTGTCCTCTCTGAATTTAGCAACTTGGTCTCTCGTCATTACAGTGGCACTGAAGTCCTAATGAGTGGAATTGTTATCTGAAAGATGGCCCCCTTTTTTCCCTGCTGCGAAAGCACATTAGATCCAGACAGCTCATTTCCATTCCCCCTGTCATCTCTATAGAAATGACGTGCAGTGCTTGAAACTGTTTATTTCCAAATTCAGACCTCCTCCGCGGCAGCCATCGGCTTCAATTACCAGTTTTTCCTGAGCGGAGCCATCAGGCAGCCTGACACTGAGGTCCAACCTAATTCCCACCTTCTCCAAAGTCAAGAGCATAATGTGCAGATAAAAAAGGTGGAAAATAGCCTGCCGCTCATTAGCATGCAGCGCCTGCCTGTTCATTTGCTTGCTGCGAATGAAAGTTCTGACACTCAGCGCCTTGTGCAATACGAGAATAGTCCTCTTCAGACTGCCTCGTGTCCTTATTGCCATGGAAAGGTCATCGGCAGAGGTGTGCGCTCACCAACCTGGCTTGCTGCTCTTCAGTGGCCCACCTGGGAGAGGGGTTAGCTGGGGGTATTGATTCAGGGAGAACCTCATTACCTGCTGAATCAACATATTATTGCCATGTTTCACCCAGCCGAATTGTTTACAAGTGTCTTTAGCACGGGCAAAAGCCTGCTCTGGTGGGCCACGACCGCATTCATTAGTCCCTGACCCTGGTGATTATGTGTTATCTGATACGCTGCTATCTGGCTTGGCTGCATGAGCAGGGCCACTGGCCTGCATTGGCCTGGGCCCATTACAACCCCTCTCTTTTTCTCGCTCCGTTTTTCCATCCCTCTCCCCCTCAATCCCTCTTTCCCTCTGTCTGTGCTCCCTATGAATGTATCCATTAGCCTGCCGATGTGTAAATTGTTTTCACCTGCACTGCGGGCAGATGGGGAGCAGTGTCTCTGTCGTGATTTCCTATGCATGAGCTTTCTAATCAGTCAGAGAGTAACATGATTCCCTTGCTCCTTGCTCAAAAAAGGTGAGCTTGCGTGAGCATGCACACATACATTACATACACACATGCATGCACACATGTTCTCGCACTCACAATCTGCAATCAATATGCACACTGTGTTGTGGGGATATTGGTGCAGTGGCGGCGGTGACAGGGTTCATTATATGAGCTTGCTGTACAACACTGTGATGGCTTAATACAGACGAGAGGGCCACGGCCTGAGCTGATCCTTGCCTCTGCTGTTCCCAATTTCAGTTCAAATTGAAGGATAATTTGACCTAGAAGACGAAACCCGCATAAGCGCAATGACATCCAGTGAAAGTGTCAACCGAGTGTGACCCATGGAAGAGACAGGAGAGGATGCCCCTCACGCAAACAAATAAAGCATTCCCTAATGCCTTAATGTGGATGTGACATGTGCCCTGTGGGCCTCTCCTGGAGGATTAGGTCAAATAGGCCATCCAGGACTTGAATAGGAGTAGGAAGAGATGCTCATATAATGGGTTGTCTATTCCTGCCTGCTTGGATTCTACAGACAGAATCCAAGCAGGCAGATCTTGGTAGCATACCTTTTAAAATTAAGATACTATATAGAATTTGCTGATTACCTCTACTAATTGTGCTGCAAAGTGCACAGGTACTAATGCACAGTGAGACAAGACCAAAAACAACACAAGCTACCCACTAGTTTAGCATTAGTAGGCTCACTTCAGTGCAAGTCACTGTGATAATCAAATAATTACCACCAAACCCGAGCTGGTAAAGATGGAGGTGGATGAACACCGTCTTAACAAGACCAGGGATCAGTGTGTAAACAACCTGGCTCTACTACAGGAGCAAATATCAAGCCCTGGCTGTCAGACATCTGACCCAAGCAGCCCAGCCCACCTGAATCTCATCATCTGACAGCCACACATGCTGCCCTTATTTGCTGCTGCGTGCCACACCACCCCTGCTATCAGCTGTCAGTCAAACTCCAGACTCCACGGACTCTTGTCAAACTGAGAGATGATCCTCTCCTTTCTGTCTCTCTCGCCCACTGACAGTATCTGCCAGTGGACCACAAGCATGTGAAAATTATTGGAAAGAGTCTGGATGACATGAGCTGCAGATGCACAAAATAAAGAATTAGGGGGAAAAAAAGAATGAAAATGGAGAATGAATCCACTCTGCAAACTACGACATCACAAGGCATGTGTGCACCAACAACAGGCCACTGTCATTAGACCTGGGAGTCTTTGTTAAAGTCACACTGAAGCATTGTCCTCTCAGACAGCACTCGAGACTGCCCTGATGTTTATTCAAATAACCAACAAGTGCAGCATCATGGTGAATCTGATCTCCTCACTCATCCTTAGTGATACAAAAGAAAAAAATTATGTTTTAAGAGACAAAAAAAAAAAAATCACACGTTTTTCACACAGCTTTAGCAGTGCCTCTTGGCGTTCAATTTCTTCTTAAGTCACAGGCAAGCATTGGAAACCAACTCCCCTCCATCCCATTCTATTTTGCCAGTTTCTTTTCCATGAAATTATAAAGGGGATTTGTTGCAGCTTTTCATCCACTTGATAGCACTTAACTAATTGCTGTCCTCTCATAGACAAAAACGCACTCACAAAACATGGACACACAAATAAACTGTATGCAGGCATGCAGGCACATGTGTGCACACACACACAAACATATAAAGATTAAACAGTGATATTTTCTATCCTTTTTAAAATTGAATCAGTCCTGGTTTTGAACAGATCCTACTAATATCATCATCTGGACACATTTAATCTTTTTAATATAACTTTGTGAAAATCAAACTATACCTGTGCCAACCACAAGTGCCTACCTTTTGAAACGATTATAAAAGCCCGGTCAAATCTCTTTCGCTAGCGGTATCAGCCAATTATAGAAACAAGTGACCATTGAATTAACACATGGAACTTGAAAGCTTTTGCACTCTGATGTAGAATGCACTCTGGAAAAAATATGTCAGACCTTAATTTGCAATTTCACAGGGAGTCACCTGAGTTCTGGGCAAACAATAGGCTTTAAACTGAATGGAAGCACAATGGCATTGTAAATGTTAAAATGTGTTGATAAATGTCACAGTTGTTCTTCAACATTTTTTGTAAATGCTATCCAGACAGAACTATGAATGAATAACAAATGTTCGACACTAAGTTCATTTTAAACTTGCAACAATAGGCAACTCCTACGCCTTTTTTCTTCATAGATGAATTGAGGATTTGCATTAACCCCAAACACTGCTCCAGTATCTAAGTGATAGTGAAAGGAGTGAAGGGAGAGCCATGAAAACCAGAGCTATGGAAGAACAGCCACAAAAGACAGATAAACCCAACACCACAGAGAGGTGAGCCAACTGTTCCAAGTCGCGCACAAGGGGAGGAAGAAAAAGGGAGGGGGCGGAGAAGATAATTTAGCATTTGTGTAAGCTGTTTATCAAATTATTAACTGCACAGATGTTTCTGACTAGCTAGAGGCTGAACATGGGCTCTGCCAGGCAGGGGAACAAAGGTCTGAAGGATTCAACGGAGATGTGCACTGAATATCAATTTAATTTACTAGCTGTTAATTCTCATGCAAATTGTGACCTCTGTTAGGGCATATCAATGGCCATACACATTGTATGTCTTCAGAGAAGCAGCAGGGAAAAACAGTGCAGAAACACTGTATAAAACTACAAATAGGGAAAATAACATTTTCAGTGCAGCCATTCATGTAGTAAGATTTGAAAAATGTATGCATGGCACTTTTTTGTTTTTACTGATAAACACTTGGCAAGACTATACCTACTCTATCATCAAAACCGTTTTTATTCTGCACAATTTGGACTATATATGTTTTATTTTCTAAATAGGAGGGAACTATATTGTAGATATTTCACTGCAGAGTTAAAATGAATGTTGTTTAAGAGATATATAGATGAGAACACACATAATTTGTGAGCCTGTATGCATCTGTCTATGCAAAATGGCTGACATCATATTCACCAACCTGCATTAAGTCACAAGTCCAATCCAGGCGTTTCACCTTAACCGCTGTATCTTTACGTTTGATGCAGTCTCATCCATGGTGCCAGTACATCTTCAGTTATGAGTTTTCTGCCTGACACACAAAACAGGGGAGAGCAACACAAGCATATTAAGTAGTGGTTGTGAATATTTTCTATACTGTGAACCATAATCTGCTGATAAATAATCATGAATGCACAGTATGACATCCAACAAAGGTTGATCACTGGCACCAACCTCAGCTGAACTCAGCTGGAACAGCAATGTTGCAAGTCTCATTTTCTTCATCACCTCCAAAGTACCGCCTTTCAGCTCTCCACAGCACAAACAAAAAGCCTGGCAACAATATCAATTATACATGCAGGAAGCAAACAAGGGGATTTATTTCACAACAAATAGCCTCATAGAGAGATACTGAATAGGGCAGATTAGCATTAGAAAAGGACAACAAAACTCCCCAGTTCAACAGCTAAAGAGCAATTTGATGGGGCTGGAATTGGGGAAATTGCTTGATTAGGGTGTGTGTTTGGAGGCGCTGTCAATTTCAGAATCCCACCAAGGATATGTAGTGTTGTCGCTTTGACGAAGTGACGTGATGCTGCAGTTAAAATATGACATTATGAGAAATGTCAGCTGTGAACTTTGATAATACAAGACAAGATCAGTAGCCATTGGAGCAAATGAGACATCAATCTGTATCTGATAGAGAGGGAGATGATTATCAAACAAAGACAAAGAAATTCTTTTGACGGCTGGTATTTAGCTCAGTCAGGTTATAGTTACTTTATTTTTGTCTGCAAAACGTAAGGTTTTCTCCACTATGGTTTTCAATATATCACAATTTCCCATTTCTGCTTTATTTTCTTTTGTTATATTTTGTGTAAAAATAACTGTACCATGATAAATAAGGAACTGCATTTAAACAGTAGGTATGTTATGGAAAAACAATACAGCTTTACTTACCGGACACTTAATGGGATTTTTGTAACAACAACGCCATTTTTGTTGAAAAACGGCGTAATTTTACCACGTACGTTAGTTTTAAAACAGTACTGATGAGAGCTCGCGCCTGTACTCATACCACGTGCTCTCTGTGTTTATCAGCAGGGACTTCTGGGAAGCGGTCGCTCGTGGTAACCATGTAAACACCATCCGCCCTCCTCCTCCTCCTCTTCCTCCTCTTTCTCGGCGCTGCAGCGCAAAAGGGAGCGAAAATGGCGAGCGTGGCTCGCAGCGAGGAGCAATATTACGAAAAGATAACATCGATTCAGCAAAGCATGCGCAAAAGGTGAGGTTTCCATGATTTTTGTTATCACGAACACGGCCTGGTAGAGACTGCGGGCTCGAGTTGACATCTCTGCCTCCTGCTGCCGCTTGGCACAGAGACATAATGCTAGCTTCTTAGCTAACCAGCGAAGTCAGGGCAGACAGAGATACCGTACAGCTAGCTAGTGCATTAGCCTATATATCTTGGACGCTACTTTTAGCTAACAACGGTAATGTGGTGGTCGTGAATGAGAAGCTAACCTGACATGGGACGTTTTTAACCCTATGTTCCTATGAAGCTTTTTTGTACGTAGGACCTAGGTAATTCGGAAATCGGATTCAACATTAGAATATGCATTACATTGAGTAAATAGAAAAGGACAGTTATTATTGATGATAATTAGCCCCCAATTAGCAAAACAAACAACAAACCATGGAGATGCTGCAATGGTGTGTGTGAGTGACTGTTTCTCCCACTTGTATGTGCAGGGAGAAACGGAGGCTGGAGCTTGAGAGGGAACTGTTTGTTTACTCCAGATCTGATAAAAGAATGTAAGTTGACAGATTACTGTGTATCAGAAAGAATTTGCCTTACCTTGTTCCCTTGACTTTCACATTAAGTGGTAACATAAATATAGATTTTGAGAAGATTTAAAGTAGGTAGAGTAGGGGAGTCCCCACTGTATATAAGACAGTATTTATTTTTTATTTTATTTCAAAAGGTCCAGATTAATATGGAATATTTAGTTAAATAAAATATTCACTGTTATACTCAATGTGTGTTACAGGCACAGTACCTCTTTGGATGTAAGCTGAACAGTCTTATTTTCATTGTAAAGTGATTCTCATAAATATTAACATGCCAGGTCAAAACAGCAAGCTTAGGTTGATAGGAGAGCTGAGAATAAGATTTGAATTTAAACATATTGTGCTTAACCTTTTCTTGTGAAAAGTCAAGCTCTTATTTTTTGACAATGCTCTTAGATAATATTTCTTTTGAATAATAGTTCTCCACTGCTTTCAGCTCACAGATAAAGTGTTCCAAACTGCTCAGTTATCTCAAGGAAATCTCTGACAGGGAAGCACGAGCGAAAATGAGAAACCTTGAGCTTCTGAGAGATGTGGAGTGCATAGAAATTAGCATGAAGGAATATAGCCCTGACCATGGCCCCCTGCAACAACAAAAGGTATAATACACACACATAACTTACAATTTCATTTGTTCAGTGGAATAGTTTTTCTCATTATGGAGTTATATTAACACAAGCTGAACAAACACTCACTCACACAAAAACTCACACCCACTGAGGTTGATCCAGGCTTAGACCTGTACTTTTTTCTAAAATATTTTAGCAAATTTGATAACTGTTAATTCAGGTTTGAATGTGGTGTGTGTAAAGAAATACAAAAGGTTACAAAATGTACTGAATGTGACTTAAAACAAGAACAATAGACCTACAATATCAAATAGATTTTTTTTACAAAGAATTTGTATTTTCTAATGAAGCATGTTCCTGGACATTTGCCTTAATGCTATGTTGTAATTTAACATAGTAGAAATATTTGCTTGCAGTTGCTAGATGTTGCAATAGTAAACACTCAAACTGTGCAATTTATCACGACAAGCAAATGAACGAGGGAGAAAACAATGAGCCAGTCAGATTATCACTTAAAACTCAATGACAGTGCTTGACAGCTTAATATCAAATTAACAAAATTGGCTAATTATGACTCGCTGAGTTAATTGCCCAATATAGAGACTCTGAAGTGCTCCAGAGGTTTAGTCATTCTCTCCCCTCAAGCAGTTGGTTTATTTCCTCTTGATGCTTTTATGAGTCCTACATGTTTGTTGTTATTTTGGTTGTCCTGCAGCTCTTTGTTTCCATTTTAAAAAGTCACCCTGATTTTTTTGGTTTAACTGATGTTTTTGGTGCAATGAAAAGCATGAATTTTCAAATGGATGATGAGTAAAGTAAAATTACACATACACACAATTATGCCACAATTTTAGACTAATCTTTGTCAGTATTGGTTGTGCAAGACGTTCAAATAAAAGAGTGGATAAACAGGAAGCGCTGAGGGCTTTTTTTAAAAGATTTGCTTCTGTAAACTGCTTTTGTTTTGATGAAGAGGTACGGCATGTTTGAGCTAATCCAAGTGCCCTTAACAGGACCATTAGGTTTTTTAATTGGAGCCAGGATTAGGGCAGTCAGTCTGGCCGGTCAGATAAAATGTTAAGCGGGGTCAGCAGCTACACAGGGGACACCCACTTTGGGAAAACATGTTGTGATTGACTGATGCTTGATGTTGTCACTTCTGCTATCATACATACCCTTTGCTTTTATACTGCATACAGATAATATTCAGCTGCACTATCACTGCAGTTTATCTGCCACAAATATTATGACTGTCATCTTTCTGTAATTTTTTTCACATTATCTATCTATCTATCTATCTATCTCTCTATCTATCTATCTATCTATCTATCTATCTATCTATCTATCTGTCTGTCTGTCTGTCTATCTGTCTGTCTATCTGTCTTTATGTTTGCGTATCATTCTGTC
Source organism: Lates calcarifer (assembly GCF_001640805.2). Taxonomy (NCBI): domain Eukaryota; kingdom Metazoa; phylum Chordata; class Actinopteri; family Centropomidae; genus Lates; species Lates calcarifer. The sequence continues at coordinate 7,926,906 of NC_066851.1, forward strand.
TCTACATCTCTTACAGGCTGACTTTTTCAAAAAGATTTCCAAATTTATGGAAGAAAGGAAGAAAATGGAGAAAGAGCTTGAGGCAGCAAAGGTAATGGTACATATTTGACAACATAAAATGTACACTACTTGTATTGTAATAACAATAGCATGTTATGGTTGGAAGTGTTGTAATTGTGTATTATAAAATAATAATACACAATAATTGTATATTTTACACATCACATCCTCTACTTTGTATTGTATTGTATTGACCTCTGTTGTGTGTGTGTGTTTCACACAGTTTTTTGTATGGTTGAAAAATTGTATTATTTTTTATGTTGGATCCTTTGGAATGTTTACAAGGTTTATGCTAATCTCAGTTCTATCAAGCTATGTTTTCAGGTTTAGAATAACAAAGGAAAGTAGACATTATGCCTGGTAAATCTGTAGAGGAGTCTACATTTAAACTGTGTATCTGTAATAGCACAGGTGTCTAATCCTAGCTGGTGCATCTGTACAAGCGATGTAGTTCAAGCCCATAGCTGCTTTCTCCCTTCACTTAAAGCAGTTAAAGCTCTTTTAGATGAAATGTCTAAGACATCTCATAATAACTTGGAGCATGCTGTCTAGAGCAGTCACTTGTAACTGTGTGCAAAAACCCCCTCAGCCTGTCGATATTGTAATGAGCAAAATGGTACCGTCACTCCATTATGCATACAAGCCATTGGCTGGCAGTGTGCATGTCCCTCAGGCTGCAGCATTCATTAAGGGAAGCTTACCGGGCTGAAAGCTGGAGACAGATGATAACGGGATATGATTTTCATATTTAATACATTCCTTGGAAGAGCACACGCGTGCCGCAGATTGATAGAAGAATCAATTGCTACTTTAGTGAAACACTTTCTACTTTGCCCTGCAGCTACCGATGGAATCACTCAGCCAAGAAATTAACTTTTCCTCTTTTTTTTACCTACTTTGTGGATCTGCTGGGCAGGCTGCATGGTTTACAGTGAATGTTATTAAGCAGCTAACTGTTTGGTATTTAAGACGCTTATCAGAAAAGAAACAGAAGCCATGCTTTTTGTTATTATGTTTGGAGGGAGCCCCCCTCCCACCCCCGGTGACATTGCAGACATGAATCAAAACTTGTCTAAAGGATTTCTAATAAGATTAAAAGTTAAAACATTGATCCTGAGACATTCTTCTGAAAGATCTTAAAAAAAAATTCTGACCTTGGCCCAAATAAGCCACACATATTCAAATTTGTAAAGTGGATAGTTAATATACTCGAGTTGAATTTCTTTTAAAACAGACTTATTTAACCCAAGCAAGGCATTTCAGAAAAAATACAGAGGAATTGTATTTATGCCTAGAAAAATATAATTTTTCTGAGGTAAGGGAAAGTTAATTTGCCAGAAATGAATATTTTGATAGATCTTTCTTTTCCACATTTACAGATTAAAGCTATGCATAGAGAGCACCAGGAAAGCTCCATCTCTCATCCAGCTAAGAATTTTACACAATCACCAGCAGTAATTTCTATGGACCACCAGACCTCCAGAGAGTCTGACGCTGAAGCCGGCACCACAAGTGTACACTCACACCGAGCATTGCATCGTTCGCCCAATCGCAGCATGCACTCCCGTGAACGTCTACCAAGTGGCCTTTTGAAGGACTTCAGAGTTGGCGGAGAGGATGCTGCCAGCAACCGAGCACATTTATCAGATGACATTTCAGGCTCAAACGATTCCCCTGACTGCTGTAATTTGAGTGACAAACATGAAAGAATGATGGCGGTGCTCCCATCTGTTTGTGCCTTAGCTGGCAATGTGCCTTTTGGAAGTGATGATGAACTAGAACCTTCACCTCTTGTGACCTTGACAGGCCCTGAGAAGAATCCGTCTCCCAGCATGAGGGCTAAGAATTCCCCTGCAGAACATACTAACTCCCAAGAGATGGCTCATCAGTCGCCCATAATGGAAGCTGGACAGAGAGGTCTCAGCCATTTGATGCCTGAAAGCACTTTTGGAAAAGAAGCTCAAGATACACCAGGTTTGAAATGTTATTCTTTGCTTTACCTTGTAATATATTTTTATTGTATCTCCTGACATCCACAGTTCAAAGCACTTTATTTTATCCTTTTGAAGATTTAAAATAAGCCAAGTGAGTCTTTGCACTGTGTTTACATTCAGGTAGATGTGAAAGTGTCAGCACACCCAGTTCTGATGTGCAGTTGTCAGAGAGCAGTGCTAGTGACCTGTCCATTTCTCTGACACAATCTGAGCTGGAGGAGGATCTACCAGAGGTAGTGGAACCTGAGAGGAATGCCACTTCTCGTGGGAGTGATGATCACAATCAGCACAGTCCAGAATTATCCCTCCACTCTGATGGATCCAAGAACACATCTTCAGTGACCTTAGAAAGGTATAGTGTGTATGACTTTTGTACTTTGTTGTCTGTAATTTTCAAGGTGACCCAGTAGAGAGAAACACTAAGATTTTGATTGTTTTATGGCACATACAAGATGTGCACAATGCAGTCAGCCCCCCTCCCCACCCCCAAGATTTAAAGCCAAGCAAGCTAAGAAAGGAGAATGTTCTGCATGGCCATGCTGAACCACAGAGGGCTGTTAATGATAGGAGCGAGTAAAGACACCGCACAGTCCTCCTTGCCACCATCACATCTGAGGCTGACAGAGAGGATTGTGGGAGTCACGGTCCATGCCACCGTGCTCTCTGTAGCTCGGCGGCAGCTGGGGTGGTGGCAGTGATGCATCTTATAGGGAGAGCTCAGGACCTGTCACCAACAATATTGCCATAATCCAAGATAATGCTGTAACAGAGCAATTTTCTGCTTGAGAGACCTCAGGAAGTCCCCAGTGGAGGAGGAAATTTGTGGCACCATAGAGTGTTCTGGAGGGTGGGCATGTGGACAGCACTTACAGCCACAAATCCTTAGCGTGATGATGGCCTCTGAGTTGAAGGATCATTTTGGATGGGGTTAGAGCCACAGAAAATCCCATGTGAATGTTTGCTCCCAGAGCCTCTGCAGTTTCCCCACAATATACAGTATTTCATGACCAGGACCTATTATGCTCTTTAAAAAGAATATAAAAACTTTGTTTTTTGTGCAGTTTTTAAAATCATGTTCTCAGGGACTCCCCCAGTATTGAAGTTTTGTGTTGTTTCTGTCCTTGGGTTACATATATAATATTTGTTTACTATTATGTGCTTTAATTTTAAGTACCCAGTTGCACATCTGGTCATGTCAATGTTATTCAATACAAACACATTATTTTGTGTAACTACACATACAAAGAACTTTCCAGAGAATTATTAGTCTCAAATGCTGTATTTTAAAAATGTGTCTAGTCTCTGCATGTATCAGAGGTAGTATGAGGGATTTTATTTTTCTCTGAGAGTGTAGCATGTTTGTTTGTGCTAGACTGTGTGGTCTACTATAATCTTTATATTGTGACCTCAAGAAGAACTGCAGTTCTGGGGAGGCATTGGTGGGGGCTACAGCTCTCATTGTTAACATAGAGGGCTTATGTGTATGAGGAGGAAAAGCAGAGGCTTTGATGTAAAGTTCCAAGAACATCCAGTCTCTATCCTCTCCCTCTCTTTCTCTCCTTTTCTCTCTCTCTCTTAAGGTTAGAGTTTATATCACTCCTGCCATTCAGCTCACAGCCAGGAAAAACAAGCTTGGGCAATTCATTAGATTATCCCATTATATTTCTCCTCCAGCATGGCTGGGGTGAGTGAGAATATACAACTGAAATATTCTTCAGGTTTCTTCTTCGAGACTCATCATAATGGCCTCCCTGTGTCCTGCTCTTAAATATGTCGTCCCTGAACCACATGATGGTTCTGCTCGATTAGGGACATATCATACAATTAAAGGTGGGTTCTTACAAATCCAACGCAAGTCTTGAAATAGCTGCACTCAGTGTGTTGGTATTACTTGTGGTATATTTTTCCATTCCTTTGTGTGTTATATTTGCTGTCTGTGCCAGCATGGCGAGATTCCCCTGACACCAATCACTCAACGGTGAGGCCATTCCGTGTGGTAAATCACCCCAGGAGTCAGTACTGTACACTGTAGTGCAATATCGCTGCAGAGAAGCTGACCTCTCCCTCCGAGCTAACAATACGCTCCTGATGATGTCGACATGCGGACAACAGCAGCATCTAAAGCGAGGTTGGAGACCTTGACATGAAAGCTGGCAACAATACAATGAGAGAGAGAGAGGTTTGCAGAAAAACACAACTAATTCACTTTCTCCCTCTCTAAAGGTCTCTTTTTGAAGAGCATTGACAAATAAAGTGGAAAGAGAAAGATGACTATTTCAAGGCCCATGCTGACGATAAGGGAGGGAAAAAAAGACAGCTTTTGCCTATGCTACTTCAGCCACACTGAAGAGGACTTAGCACAGACGGATTGCACACTACAGAATGTCATGGATATAATTCAAGCCGCCAGCTTAATCAGGATGTTGCCAGGAAACAACCTGCAAAAAAGAGGGAGCAATTGTTTGCTGACCCCTAACCCAGGAGCCCATTACAGATTGTCATAAATTCTTTTTGGCCCCTTTTATGTAGGGGGGCTCAGGATCTCTCGGCTTGGGGGTTTCTGGGAGAATTCAATGAAGGCCACCCAGAGCTTAATGCTCAAGAAAGAGATGGATTCCCAATATCCACATGCATTAGACATCCATTTCTCATTTTGCAGCCTCACACAGGACCAGATTAAAGTGTAAATCAAACCAAAACCAAAAGAAATCATCTAGAGGTGCCTCTTTTTTGGAACCTTTTTCCTTACACTTTGGAAAGTGAGATGGTGGTAGTGGTAATAGTACAAAGAATTTTTAAAATATAATAACAATATTGCATATTTATAATGAAGTTTATTTTGCCATTTAGCTGTAGCTGAATTGAAGTTTTACTTCAGCAGTAGGCAAATAATTCTACATGCTTTACTTTTGAATACCAGGTTTCACAAGCTTTTCCAAACAACCTGTCATTACATGTGGCACCATCAACAGCCAAGCTTTGTGTTGTTGAAGTCCTGTATCGTGGGGCCAGCATTTTAATCATCAGATTCCTCCAGCTGTCCTTGAGTACGTCAAGGAAATTGCCTGGAAAAATGTATCACCGATTTTTATTTATTTATTTATTTATTTTACAAATAACGGGCTTATCATTCACACAACTTCTTCCTTTTTAGTTCCTTTCACCACATTAATGGGTAATGTTTTTTTAGTCTCTCTCAGGAAGGACTCTTTAATCTGCTAGACAGCATCGAAGGACGGCTCCATGGTGATCGGACTAGTGTGTATGGGGATTCTTCAGTTGATGGGAGGCAACTCAGTAGACTTATCAGGTATACCCTTGCTGTCTCTCTTCAAACTTTACAATCCTATCTCCCACTGTCGAAATTAAATGGCATGTATATTTATTTAACGGCCATGGAGCAGTTTGTGCAGATGAGGAAAACATATTATCCTTCTGCCAAGGGCTCTCACTTTAAGTGTCATCACTAGCATGCACACGTCTTTATTTCTGAGGGGTTTTCAAACACATGGGATTGTTATAGTAACCACCCTGTTGAATTGTTATTGGGAGTCAGGGAGATAGAGGATGGAGAATTTGTTTCATTAGACTGGGCTTATTTTTCATAAGCCTTTTATATTTCATAGCATGATTAATTTACCATAATTGGAGTTCTTGTTGTAAAGTGCGGATAAATGTCTTGCAAAAGGAAAGCTTTCTCACTCTTTTTAAACCTAGTATATGTATGCTTATCCTCATCTATGCAAACATGAGTGTTTTAAATGATGTCAACAACATCTTCAGTAGTAAAGAGAGTGGCTGTGTTGTGTCGTGACCCTCGGTATAATGTTAAATTCTGCTGTGATATTATGTGAGTATGTGTGTATGGGCATTGATGTGTATGATTATACTTGTGTAGTGTCTGTGTGTGTGTGTGTGAAGTGCCAGCAGCTGCTGGATGTACTTCATGTACTCCTGACCTGCAGGCTGAGCCTAGGGCTCCATGGCAATAGCTGACTGCTCTCTATATATTGGGCAGCCTTTGTAACAGTGGAGCAGGCTTGAATGACGAGGACCTTGAAGCATGCGGAGCAGTCGTCCTTCATGAGCTTCAGAGGTTGTCATGGAGCACAGCAAAGGGCTGCCTGCTCCCTCAGGATCTAGTGAGTTCTCACCAGTCCAGCCCTGAGCCTAATGAAATAAGGTAAGGCTCCTGGTTTCTCTGTGAATCCAACACCAAAGACTGATGAGGGTGTGCTTTATTTATTTGATATTTATTTAATCTCTTTTCAGCTTTATGAATCTTGTCATAATGGGTTTGGTTAAAAGTATCACAATTGGCATTATTTAGGTTTAATAATTTGTGTAAAGTTGCTCTAGTCGTGTAATGTTTTTCACTTCATTCCTTTGTATAATGTTACATTTGTAACGAACTGCAGCTTCTGAGATGTCACAACTATATAAAAATGTTATTATATAATGAAATATTGTTTGTGATATAGTGTAATATATAGTGTGTGTTTTGTGCATACAATGACATTTTCAACTCCTATAATAAATAGCGCTGCAGTATATTCAGAGCACAAATATCAGTGCACTTAAGGCTATAGAGCTCAATAGACCTCTCTCTTCCTCTTCTTTTCATAGAGAAAGTGAACAGACGTACAGTAAAGGTGCATTCCACTTTTCAGACAAAGAGTGGAGAGCTGCCTGTGCATTTTTTTTAATGGCCAGACAGTGGGGGAGGGGGCACGCAGTTCAACAGTCGTCGAGATATTGCACGCTACCATTCGATACAGTCTCCCTTGTCCACAAATGTAAAGGTCATCTTTGGTGTCACCTCGTGCAGTAACACTGCATGGGTGAATGTCATGAGTAAATTAAAATGCCCTATCTGTGACTTCCAGTCCTTTGGATAATGAGTAGTTATACTCTGAGCCAAATCCATGCTCTGCTTCACTACTCTATTGATTTCAATGAGACCTTTCCTGCTAGATACTCAGTCCAAAGAAACACATCTAGCAGTGTCCGTCTCTTCCCTGTGGAGATGCCTGTTGGCTCTCTGACCTTTTCTCCAGTTTTCAACCAAGATCATATAGCTGTCTCTGTCTATTCAGTGTTAACTTGAATTCATTAATGATCTGTATCTTCTAAAGTGTTTCAAGATGGCATAAAAAGCAGCCTTTTGAGAATGGGGAAAAACTGTGTCAAAATATATTTTAATTTCTTCACATAATGGAAGTTAGTAAATTTCAATTTCCTTGATAATCAAAGACTATTTCACTGCAAGTAGGTATAATTATGACTTATTTTCAGACATCCTACTGTGTATTCAATAAGAAAGCCTCCACTTTCTCTCCCACCAATCCCACCCCCACCCATTCACCACAGCACCAGCCTCTCTCCTGATGCCGCTCGGCTGTGGGATCGCTGGTTCAAGCACGCCCTTCTGCTCAAGGAGCGCCGTGTCCTCAACACTGAGCGCTTGGTCCAGCTGTTCACGCCGCTGCTGCTCGAGCGCCATGCCACCTACAGCCACCAGGTAGCGTCGGAGGCACATAACACTGCCTCTACGCACATACATAAACACACAAATTGGAGGTCACACACTTGCACTGACAGACACCCAGTCCTAAAAGCAAGCAGGCATGCAACACACACAGATGACTACAAGAGAGAAATGGCTTCTTTTTTCTTCTTTCCAAAAAGGCTAGTGTTTTTGTTTCTTTTGTCATTTCCTTGCATGTTTTTTTAAAGGGAGCTGTAGTTGGTACTGAGTGCCGTCTTTGTGTCTGGCATTTGAAACCAAGCCCTGGCTGCCTACTCATCAGATTGCTCCACACGTTGACCTAGACAGAAGGGAAATCCTGACCCATGCGCTAATCGCAAATTACAGCCTCTGCTTGGCTTCTTTCATCTCATGTGGTGTATTCATCTGAGAAACACTTGCTTTTAATTTGGTATTAGCCAAAAGTATAGCCATCAGCTGGGTCCGATTGAATGAGGAGCCATTTGGACCTTCTCCACAACGGACAGGATTATTTTAAATTTCCCACTCATTGACCTTGTGCAGATCACGCTCAATTAAACAAAGAAAGAAACTACATTGAATATTCACACTTAGAGCCCATAAGATGATGTCAAGAGATTTGTCAGGAATTCCACTTTTTCAGAAAATGTACCATTCCATGTGCAGAAATGATCATATATACTATATTGTGTTATTAATTTTATGGACTCATCTTGTGGGTGTACTTGTGGCTTGGAGATCTTGCTCCACTGTCCCCGACGCAGTGCGAGAGGCAAAGAGGGAGACTGTAGAGCCTCTTGAAAATATGAACTGACAAAAGGAAGAGAGGTACTGCCATCTACATCATTGTGTCCAAGTGCATCAGGAAAAGCCTGGTTGAAAATCTTACTCTCCCTTTATCTCCCTCACTCCTCACTCCATCTATTTCTTTCTCCCTCCCTCTATTTCTCCATCTCTCCCTTTATTTCTTTCTCTCTATATACATATATCCTTCCTCTCTGTTCTCTCATACAAGAGCTTACTCTCCATACACAAGAGAAAACAGAAATTTCCATTCACGTCTTGCCACACAGCCTGGCTACTCCGACAAATGGGAGCATGCAGCTCGCATGCACACACTCAAAGAGGCCCTTTGAATATTCAAGTGCTAACAGTTGCATTCATTGATATTTAAAATGCAGTGGGTCTGCGAGAGCCCTCAACTCACGGTACATTTGACTAAATCTAAAAAAAGAACAAAGACGGATATCGGGGACAAGGATCAAGACAGTTTTTATTGTGCAGCAGCATCAAATACCAAGTGGCAAGCTCAGATTGGCATGTGTTTGCGTCTCTTCCACTCTCAGAAAATGAAAGCATGTACATTGTCAATCTTCACTGCGACCTACTGATAACAACTTACAATGTACTTAAAGTTTGTCACTGTCAAAATCCTCCTGATCATCCCCTCCATATTAGTGCTCATTAAAAGTTGTAAATGGCCATCTGAGGCTGAGAGGCAGTCTTTGATCACAAAAGAGAGATGATGATGGCAGGATTTGATACGGGGGAGGGAAAAAGGAGAGAAAGGAAATCGGTGTGTGGCATCTCCTTGCTCCTCATCTCCCGGAACAGCTCCTCTTAATTGTGTATCCTCATCTCCCCGGAGATAAAAAATGAGCTGGAGAGGGAGGAAGAGAGCAGTTTGTCTCAATCCTCTCAGCCAAGAGGGGAGATATCTGGAACGTGTTGCACATTAACGCCAGGGTGATTGCATTCTTTAGGCGCTTCTCTAATCTCATGGATGAGAAGAGAGGGAGAGCAAAAAAAAAAAGTGTGATTGAGAGGGAAAGCGGGAGCGAAAGTGTGCGAAATAATCTTTTTTTAGTTAAATGAGTGAGAGAACTTGAAGTTATTTTCTCTTGGCGTTTGAACACGCACTACAGCTGCACCTCTGTGCGAGCAGCCATGGCCAAAGTAAATGACTTGCCTAATCGGCGAGAGTTCAATTTGACACTTCCTTCACAAAATGGGAACAATTAAGAATGTGGTTTTAATTTGTGCTGCTCGCAGGCCAAAGTGCTGCTGAGGACACTTCTGTCCCGGTCCAGTGAGGAGTGCCCCTCAGCAGAGGACAAGAGTGACTTGTCGTCTTCATGTGGTCCTCCCTCTCTCCTAGCTGACGGTGGTGTGAAGCCCGCCAGGCCAGTACAACAGCAACAGTTTCAAGGTAACTGAAGATTACCAGTATGAGTACAATAGGAAAATTCTAATTAGACAATATAATATTTGAATGCTGCATTTTAGGTAAATAAATTATGGATGAAAGCTGCAGTTTCTAACAATCAAAAACTCTTCAGCAAGTGTTGCTTCATTACAGTTGCCAGTAGATCAAGCAAACCTCCAAAACATTCCACACTGAGTTAAGTCTGTCTTTGCACAATAATATGTAAGAAGGCCATTAATAGGAACAAATGCAGACTACTGCTGTTTTTTTTGCAAACCACCTCTGCAGAGAACTAAAACTTCCCTTTTATGAAAGAAATCAATTTCACCATAGAGCTTTTTTATGAATCCCTCACAGCCCAGTTTTCATACAACCTTCTATTCAGAGCTAAAGAAAGACCCCCCATTCCCATTTCTATCCCTAGACTCCCTTCCTCCCTGCTACGGCTTCTCACTATGTGCTTCCCTTTCTTACAGAACTACAAAGTACTGAAGAGGACAGCCAGGACGAAAGCCCTGTGGAAAGTGTTCCTATTAGAGGTAAAAAGGCATCGCCGGTGCCCCAGCATTCACACTGTCCTTATATTGTGGTTTGTTTTCTTCCCACTGCAGTGAATAATGGGCTCTTTTTTACGCAATGGCTGAGGCAGGATGATCAAGGTGAATCCAGGGTCAAAGTCCCACCTGAAGAGCTGCGCTAGTTCTCTCTAATTATCTCCGAGAAAACACTAGCCGTGTTTTCAGCCTGGTCTGAGGCATTCTGGCAAAATTGATAATTCGCTGGCCCGGCATAATGCGCCTGCTTTAATTGTCAGGACGCCAGGATGGGAAGCGCAAGAGATCTGTCATCGCTTCTCATTATCTTCTAAACAATGCTCTGGCAAGGCTGGACTTGAAAAATACTAGATGTGAAGGCATCCTGGAAGCAGTTGGTGTGCCCATCCCTCAGCTGCTCCTCTGAAATGTAAAGCAATCCTATATTACCCTCAGCTATCAGATTTCCTACTGGGTGTTTCATGTGCCTGCATCCCTAAGGTGCACAGCCAGCAAAACGAATCCAGTTTCCAATCGCTACACTTAATCAAAAGAGCCGTAACCAGCTAAAAAAAAAAAAAAAAAAAAAAAAAAAACATGACTAAAGATTTTGCAGGGAAAGGTTTTTTCTGTGCTGAGCGACATCAATGTCACAATCAAATACCATGACCTTGGAACTGATAGTAATTGCCAAGACATGTGCAGTGGGGTATTTTAGACTACATGTAAAAGCTGTGGCTGTATAAAGTGCTGTGGGTGGAATAACACTGGAGACATGCACTGTACACATCATATGTTTTTTAGAAAATGATTAAAAGTAGTATTTTTATTTTGAAACCAAGTTAAAAATGTTAGGACCTTGTCATACAAGATTGCTCTATCCTTTGATTTTCTCTGTGTGTTTAAACCACATCATTCAGACAACAGCCCATTTATTATGTACTTCTGCTCTGCTGATTTTTGCCAGCGCAGTCTCTATGCTCCTCTCAAATATGATACCTACTTTAGTGTGCTGGAAAGTAATTATGAGTGTTTTTAAAACAGAAAATCAATCATTGCCTTCCTGCTAGGGGATGCTGAGATAATGCGAAATGCTGATTGCTGTCTCATGGAAACTGTTGCTACATACTGTAGGCTTGGATCAACAGCTTAGCTGATTGAGCACAGTGTTTTCACCCACTCTGTTCGGCAGTGAGACCAAAAGACTCAGCTACTGAAGCGTGTTGTCTCAACAAACACAGAAACCTCTGAAAGTTGGAAACCTGGGTTTTAAGCAAATATTTGACAGTGACTTTGTGCATGTGTGTGTGTGTGTCCCTGAACAGAGACAAAAGCATATCAGTTACTTAAACAATCAGCCATGCAGGAAAGGCTGCAGAGTTCTGGAGAGGAGGAGGAGGTGGAGGAGGATGGCCTCTCAGGTAAGAGTTGTGGTCCACTCTACCAGGCAAGTAATGAGCAGCTGGAGCCTAACCATTGGTCAACACTGCTATTTGTTCTCAGAACACATAAGGGCGCCATAGAAAGCCCACATGTGTTATTTACATAGATGTACACCAAATTAAAGTCAAAGTCAATCTGTATATATGTGTATAAGATACCCTAACATCAGCCTCTCATAAGCCATACCATAAGTTTCTATATAGATATACATTGTTAATTAGCTTGGGATGAGGTGTCCAAACCAAATGGTTTTATCTGGCCTTGTTTGCTCTTTTAAGGAATAAATCATGGCCATGAAGAGGACCTGGGGAGGGCCAAACACTCCTCACATCAAGACCCTTACCCCCGGTAAGAACATTGTTATTATTCAACGGGCCACAGGAAATGGGCCACCAGACACCAAAGTGGTTGATGTACATTTGCATGGCCGCTCTCATAATTCCCTGTTCATTTCCATAAGATCAAGGGGGCGCCACCCATTAACTCGCTGACAAAGACAAAAGGCCCCCAAAGCCCCTCTCATTCACTGTTTGCCGGGCAGAGCCAGGTTTTAGAAATCAATAGCAAAACAGCTACCACAAAAATAAATTGGAGTCATAATCTTACTGTCTTCAGCCTTGTTGTCAGAATGCAAACAGATCATGTCAAGAAGAGAATGAGGGACAACTGTTTTGGAAGAAGGGGACTCAAGTGTTGACAAGGACAAATGTCCTTTGATTTTTCACCCTTGAAACACATTTAGGCTGCTCAAATCAGAGCCCTAAGTGGGTTGGAAAAGAACATCTAATGATAAATAGCTTGGTGGAAGCTTAACACCATCACAGCTACATTTGAATATCAACACGACTTCATCAAATCTGCAATTGCATGTCGGGTCCTCAGAGCACCTCTTCACTGCGAACCCATTTAGGCTGTAGTAATGGTTGGGTAAACGTTATGAGGAATAATCTTCTCTGATTTCATGTGATTACTGGGCACCACGCTGACACAAGGGCTGAAGTCTGTATCTCCCTGGCCTGGCAAGCAGGCACTCCCAGTCTGCCTATTAGCCCAGGGAAGGGCCTAATGGGCTGGCTCTATTGTGGTCCTCATAGCTGCTGATGTCTGCCACTGCCAGCCCCAGTGACCACCCTCTTTAATAAACATGAGCCAATTTCGGGCCCAGACCCTCTCAGATGGTGCCTGTCTCCCTGTTATTAATGTGCACGGGAAGCCTGCAGTATATGTGATTAAACAAAATTTGCAGAACAAAAAACTTTGAAATAGATGCAAGTTGTGTACATAACTAAATTTGAACAAACTGGTAGTTATGCATGGCTGGTGCTCTAATCTTACTGGTGTTTATAAGGAAGCAGGAGCTGCTAATAACGATGACCATCACCTTCACTTTGGTCATACAACAATTTCCCCCGCCTTTTCTCTGCTTCTCTTGGATGCTTAGATTTAAGCATTCCACTTACCACAGTCACTTCTTGCACTTTATTGCTATCACAAGCGGTCTGGAAGCCCTGCACTTAAGCAGAAGCATAACACTGCAGCATGCTCTTGCCCTGCTTCTCTCCTTTCTCGCTGTGCTTCACTCTCTCTCTCGCTCTCTTGCCCTTTTTCCATCTCTTTATCCCTCTTCCTCTCTGTCTTCCTGTATCCCCCCACACCTCCCCTCACCACCACCCCCACCTCCCCAATCCTACTTGTTAATTATTTGCTTTATTTTGTCAGCGAGCTGATGAGTGACATCAAAAGGAGGATGGAACTGGACTCAAAATACAAAAATGGCTTCTTCTCTGTTGTCTTAGACAATAATTATGATTTGCCAGTTAAGCCTAGACTACAGCAGAGGGATTGTAGTTTAAAGCAGAGGCTTTGGTGCAAAAAATGCATTTATAGCCCTTTGTGAGACTCCTCATTATGTGTGGGCCCGATTCATTAAGTAATTGGTTTGCAGTTGTTTACATGAGTATTAAGGCCTTCTATTCAGGGCCTTTGAGAGATACATTGTGCAAATGTTGCATGTTATGAATGCAGAATGAGAGGCGGGGGGCCAGTCCTATTGGCCAAACACTGCACTCGGCTGAAAAGCGAGAGAAAAGCACTGGGTGCTGCTTTGCATAGCAATGACTAGGGCCTTAATAAGCTTTACAGATTAAATACATGCAGTCTATACAAGATGCAAAGAGATACTCTTAACACATTTATATGTGCTCATTTCACTATTATGGCGTTTGAGAGAATTGAGGTCTTTCATATTCTTTTTTTCTCCCTCTCTCTCTTCCTTGCTCTCTCCCACACAGTGTTTTTCAGTCAGATACTTTTATAGAATGTGGTGTTTATTGTATTATAAGTCGTGGGGAAGCGACTGATCTGCAACATTTATTAAGGATTTGTCCATTAGAAATCTTTTGCTGTCTTTGTGAGTGGCAAAGTAAAATCACTTTGTGGTTGAGTGGGGATGAAAGGAATAATGCACGAAGGAGTGAGTCTTAATAAGCAGCTGCACTCCATGTAAAGACCACTTGTTCCCCTTTGTATGCGAGTGCATGCCACTGCTTCCTCTCGTGCAAAGCATCATTGTGCTCCTTTCTACTGTAGGCATTTCAGATGCCACTCCTTTCTTATTTTTATTTTGGGTTTTTTAATACCTTTTTATTTCCCCCCTCGTTTTTGATCCTAAAAATGCTTGAACACATGTGCACAGGCACACACACACACACACACACAAAACAAAATCCTCCAGCCATCAGCCGGTGTGATGATTGTTGTGCCTAGTGCCTGCTTGACAAAAACCTTGACTCAACAATTAGTGGTTTACAGCTTTGCCTTGGACAACAGGATGTGCTCAAGCATTCAACCTCAAATCACTCAGAGTGTCAAAATCAGACGCTCTCCCTCTCTCACCCTCTCTCCCTCTCTCTCATGGGGAGGCGATGTGTGTGGATCTCTGACAGCTCACTGGGAGGAGGGATGGAGGGGTGAGAGGGACATGAGCTGAGAGAAAGGAGTGGAGGAAATGTAGAAAAAGAGAATGGGAGATAGAGGGAGACAGAGAGACAGTAATGGACAAAGGAGGAGTGAAAGATGGAGTGCTCCTGACTAAAAAAATTAGCAGTGACTCAAGGAAAACACATAAACACATAAACAGTTATACTGACAATATAATAATGGCAGCAGTCAATGGCAGCATTGAAACTGCACCTATGTGATGATTTGGTTTGGAGAATATATCCCTCAAAGAGCCAATAACCTTGGTACTGACTGTGTTTTCTTTGCGGTAATTAGTTGATCTTTCCTTCAAGATGAGCGAATAAGATAGAAACCAGGCCAAAACAGGTCAAACAAGGCAGTGATACTGTAGAGGAAGGCAGCATTTAGAGGTTTCAACCAGAGGAGGTCACTGTCCTACACTGACTGTCTGAAACGAGTAAAGAACACTTGATTGCCCTATAAAAAAATCTGTTCTCTTTAAGACACTTTCTTTTTGTCTAATTTATTAATTTGAAATTTATTAATTTAATTTAGCCTCAGGTTTCATTTACAGTTCAATGCAAATTCTGCACAGCTAAGCTAATGTGAACATCACTTGCCCCAAAATAATGTGGATAAAATGTTCAGGTTCATTTATTAGGCTTGAGTTGGATTGCTCTATTTTGTAACTTGGTCATTATTTTCTCCACATTCTGTAGATACTCTGATGTATGTGTTGAACCAAGTAACTGTTTGCCTACCCTCACATAGGTTATGATGTCTAAAATACATGAAATGAATGATCTGCCCTTCAGCCATCCCTTGCACTGACTGTCTCAACTACACTGCCACCAGTCAGGAGGAGAGCAGGCTGTGTTCAAATCATTGGCCCAGTGCCTATTCCTCTGAGTTGCAGTACTTACTCATTGCCAGCAGAGAGCACTCACATGTTAGAGAGTGCCCACTCACAGTGCACTCACGGTTGCCTCTCACTGTTTGCCCCCACTGAGGACTACATCCTGCTACCATTCAGGCCTGGTAGAGTACATCTAAACGGAGCCTAAACAATGTTTCTGTGGGGTCATAGCTGGGATGGGAGTAGGAGTTGATGGGAATGATGAGGTGATGGGTCTCCCTTTACCTTTAGACAAGCACCGCTGCGCAAAAGTGCTATTGTGCTATTAGCATTTGTGTGTGGGTGGCAGGAGCTTTAAAAAAAAAAACCCAGGGTAAATAAAAGCAGTTTTCTAGCTATCTGTGTGTGCATGCCAGAATTAAATGCTTGGTAAGCATTATTTTCTCTCCTCACATTCCCCAATGTGACTGTAGGATTATAAGTGAAAACTGTCTTCGGTGACTCAAGAAAACATATCTTAGTCTTACATCTGCTGTTACTCACCTCATGTTGACACACACACACACATATATATATATATATATACACATACATACATACATATATATGTATGTATGTATGTATATATATATATATATAGTCTTTGTATTTCTGTAGTGCAATGTAGTGAAAATATTGTATACAGCATGTTGTTTCAGCTGCACATATATTTATGACACACTTTGATACAATAATCTCATCTGTCCAGACTCGTATTTATCAGAAATGCAGTTGTAATAGTAGTGGTAGTAGTAATAATAAAGTAGATCAATACAGATAACTTAAAATGTAGCAGCAACAACAAAATCTGGATCTCATGGACAAATAAAGCACAAAGAATAAAATGAGCTACTCTGACTCTAAAATGGAGTTAGGTTTAAAAGGACTTATATCAGAGAGCCTTGGTTTTCAGTAAGCTAAATAATTGTGTTGATGCTTTTTAGTTGGCACTACATCTTGTATTTTTACAACATGATTAAAATCATGTAACACACCTGATTTCAAAATGATTTCAAAATATGTAAATGTTCAGAGCTTTACTAACAATGTAATATTTTCCTCTAAGGTCCAGTTGTGTAACGTTTATAAAACTCATCATACAATTTTAGAGGTCATTGAGGATTCAACTGTGCATAGCAGACACAAAAACTGTTAAAACATGAGATAAACAACAATATGAAACAATTGCAAAGGCCAGAGAATGAGAATGAGCGAGGCATTTGGAAAAAAAAAGAGGACATTACAATAGCTGTAATTTGCATCATTTTACACATTACATTCACCTCTGTCTACCACAGCTTGTAAAACACTGGCCAGCCCAGTCTTACATATTCAGATCATTGCCTCAATTAAGGGAAACTCAGCAGAAGATGAACTGGCATAAATGTTTATGGAAACGGAATATTAGATTGGCGGGGTCACATCCAGACTGGGCTCTCTATGGTAATAGCCCTGTCTTGAAATCAGTCCTGTCCCTCACTGAAGTGGAACAGCTGATAGACGATTCCCATCCCGGGGGGAAGTTCGAGAAAAGAAAAGCCCAATTTACTCTCCGTAACAGCTATTATTGTGGCAAAGGAGAGGAAGTAATCGTATAGATTATTGCTGTATTTTTGCTGCTGCAGGGTCTGGTCAAGATCTGTTGCCTAACAGTGGAAATGGATGCACTAGTCCCTGTGGTTTAGTTGTGTTCCAACATTTGTACTTCTCTATCTCTTATCCAGCTTAACAAGCTGAATGTGGATAGCAGGTAGATTGCATTTTCTCCCCTTTGTATATAAATTCCTCACCATAGTATCCCTGTCTCTGTCAGTATATCATGACTGTTGTGCTTTAGCTTTGACAGAAAAACCATCTCTGAACATATGAAATATTTATAATTGTATACACTATATAAAAAATGTCTTTTTTACATGTTACTTATATATTAAAGCACTTGGCATCCACATATACTGGATGGCATGGACTATGATACTACTAGACTATGGATGGTACAATTACAAAAACTAGTACATGATTACAATACTATTTTCTTTCATTTAAATAATTTTGTATATGGCCATCTGTTTGACTACTGTGGCCAGTAGCAAGTGAGAAAAAGGACACATTGGCTCATGCTAAACATAACATAGTCTAGGGAGATATTACAAGCCAAAAACACTATCAACCATAATTTTGGACCTGGAATAGGCCACACAGAAAGATATTTACCATCTGCATTACCTTCCATTCACCAAAATGTGTGTAATTTGATTGTATATTTACTAAAATACACATTTTTGGCAACAATACACATCATCTTTATACGAAGTACCCCTTCAGTTTACGAACAGATAGGCTGATGATCTCCGATTGTATCTTTGCTTTCTTTTTTTTTGTTTTGTTTTTTTATAACTCTTTTACTTACTCAGCCTCTGCTTTGATTTGCCAGCATTTTAAGCACCAGAGGTTCACTATGCTGCCTGAACAGATGCAAGAATCACCCTCAACATCCTATAGGAAGTCCTATCAGCATATTAATATAAAGGTTATATTCTAATGACTATACTGGCTCTATGGTATATTGCTTATAGCACAAAGCAATCTGCTCACAGTTTGGAAGGGTAGGTGCATCTTCTTTTCTCTCATTCTGCCTTGAGTGGTGCAAAACAGCAATATACAGTTTAGAAGATACCAATTGGAACACAGCCAGAGTAATTTGGTCCTCATCCTCAATATACAGTCACATGTGCCAAGTCTTAGCTGAGGGAGAGATGAGGAGATGAGGGTGATTGAGAGGATGACAATCAGTGAGGTCATGGGTTTGAATTGATGCAGATGGATGAACGCACACCACATGTTTTTTTCTCAAGCTTAAAATTGTGCATGTTTTTTCTCTCTGAGAAAAGCGTCAGCACAGCTATGATGTAGAAGCTCCAAACAAATAAGCCATATGGATATGTATGTTAACCTGGGAGATGATGAGGATATATTGTGGGGTATTGAATCGGCTCTGTGATGATGTAAATTAAAGAGGAGGCCTTTAAAAGTGGAATGGTGGGGGCCTTATTGCATATGCATTGAGGAAGATCAAAGCCTTTTCGGGGGGCATGCATTTACATAGCGATATCACCAGAGCTATGGGAACCTGGCAACCCTGTCTTTGGTCTATTTCTGAATAAAGAGGGCCTTGTGGAAGTCCTTTGGCACAATTAGAACTGGAGTCAAGGAAGTTCCCTCTGCTGTACTGTCTGAGCTTAGCCAGCAAATCCCCCCACGCCCCCCTTTGGAATTAAACAGGTATCTTCACTTTATGTGTGCTAGTCCATTTTTGTCACACTGTTGTAGTGCTTGTGCACAGTAGATTGGTTTTATTTCTTTTACTCTCTTTATTCTCAGTTTTACTACTTCTTTGTTTATTTTTATGTACATTGCATGAACTGGTTCTGGTGAATGATTTCTAAATTAGTTTATTCCACATGCATGTATGTGGGTTGACATCTGTATAGAATGATAACCTGCCTTTTTTCCTTTTTAGCCACTTTTGCTGTTAAGTAGCAGGTCCTCTTCAAAGAAAGTAGTAGCTTTACAAGGCTATTAACTGTCTTTGTGTTTCCAGGAAGGAGAAGGCAAACTCAAAGGCTCATTCTGCTGTACAGTCAAAAGGTGAGTTATAGAAAAAGTCATTTGAATTGCATGTTAAGACACTGCGTCAAAATTAAGGTTAATTACAGATCACCACAGAGAGCATTCATGCAAGTATGAAATTATTGTAAATTTTCAGTATGCACACTGTTTGAAGAATTTTCATTATAAATGTGGCTATGCCTTTTGAGGATGTATAAATGAAAGAAAAGACCTTGAAGCCAAATCCTGAAAGCTTAGATTTATGTTGTCAGCAGGCACTACCTAATCCTCTATTAAATACCTAACGTAATCTTTGTTCTTACATTTCTGATCAAACTTTAAACAAACCCCAAGGATGTTTTAGGCAATTAACTGCTGTAGATAATACCCTAAGAGAGCATTGCTGATTCTAATGATGAACAGCCAGGTAAGTGCCCTTGTTTACAAATCCAGCTGAAATTTGGCAAGTGTTGCAGCTGGTATCTGAATGCACCTCAGTTCTTCTTAAGAAGCAACTTTTGCTACAATGCACTCAGTATGAAAGTGACATTAATATCACTTCCATTTCTTTAGACCTGAGCTGCTGCTATGAATAATACAGACTTCTTACTGTGGCTTCAGCAACAGGACCCCAATTTATTAGGTGCTAGTTAGGTACTATTATGGTGCCACCATCACATCTACATTTAGATTTTTACAACTGTGATGACATTTCCCAAGATAAAAATTGTTGCTATGACTGAAGAACACATATTCAAGTGTATAAAATATTTTCATTGTGAAATCAAACTCAAGGTAAGCTTTAGCCTTAATCCAGGAATGTTTATAAAAAAAGAGTATAGAATTAGACAGGTAAAGAAATTATATAGAACATGTAAAAGGTCACACTTAATGTAAAGTTAATGTAATCTTTTATATTCTTTTTCTGTGTACCTTTTTGTATAGCTTTCTGGGGGGAATCAGATGACAGCAACTCAGAGATTGAAGCAGCCTTGCGTCCTCAACCTTTCAACACAAACAACAACGACACCGATGACTTCTATGACTGATATTTCCCTGGAGATACTTTTTAAATGCACTACATTATATCGCTGTGAAATCTCAGGCAGCTCAGCTCAGTGTAATTCACCTCCTGACCATTATTTTAGTGGTCTGCATTGTAAATCGTATGCACACTGTATCGTAAAAACAAATAATAAAGTTGACAGCTCTCACGCTGGGTAAAGTATGTGAAGAGTTGTCCAACACTCTGATGTTAACCCTGCTTCAGTCTCTTTATCTGAACAACTCTCCCAGCTCATAATAACAGCTCGAAATAGATTAAACTGATCTTTTAAAGCGATTTGTTTGCACTAGGCTGAAAATCATGCATTTTGAATGCTGCAAGCATCTCCGAGTGCTCTACCTCCAGCATGCTCGAGTGTAGTGATGTGAGTCACCTGTGAAATGACAAAGCACAATGGCCACTCTGTACGCTGCCGCGCGACCTGTGAACCTGCTGAAGAGGCCTATCTCCCAGGGCACAAAGTGTAGCAGTGCTAACAAACTCAGACATATTTAGTCCCTCCAACACACGCTCTACACATATTTTCACAGCCGCTTCTTTAATAATTGTGCTCATGTTAAAGAAATACAAAGATATGAGTCTAAATTCCTCTGTATTATTGTGTAAATGAGTCACGAGTGGCAGAATTGTTGCTGATACCACACAATAGAGTCTTCTGCAATGTATCATTTTTGCAGCACATTGAACATTCTGTATCTATTAATAACTCAGAGCTACTGTGTGGGAGGCTACATTCCCAAGTTTACATTTATAGTTCATTATGTCTGTAGTGTAAATTTCCAAAACTGCCATTCTGGGATGTGGTAAAAGCCCCTGGCATTCAGTGTCAGCAGGATTCCATTAGTCAGCTTTAGGTGACTTTACATGCCTGAACCTTTTAAAGTAGGACTCCACATTCATTACCAATAATGGCTTCAGACAGCCCTGACCCACCACAGAAAAGGGACTGTGGCAGAATAATTTGGAGTTTGCTAAAAGGCTCCCTAACATAATATCCATGTTAAGGAGCATGTCAACAGATACTTGTGTGCGACAGATAGCTCATGGTGGAAGTGGAGTTATATTGTACTAATGTGTACTAACACAATAACATTTTTAAAAAGAACTTTTTTCTGATCCCGTGCCAGAGAAATGACGGTGATGATGAGATTCAGCTTGTTCTTTTTTTAGACCAGGTGTAGTCAGACTGTCACGGGAAGGTGCATAAGGTTTTACTCCGCAGTTAAGGGGTGTTAGCCACATAGTGACTGACTCAATTACTGCATCAGCTTTGTCACATTACTTGATCTGTAATGTTCAGGTTGACATTAGATCCTCTCTTACAGCAGTGGTTTACTGAAGGCGATCCATGTTGATTTTGATTGAATAGATATAGATTGTCTCAAGAATGAAGGATGCAGGAAAATATTTTTTTTTGATGTTGGTCCCACAAGGCCAGTTGTGATTGCAATGTAGAAAAGAATTTCAATTTTGCACCTGAACGCATGGTCAAATTATGATTATAGTTAAAGTAATTAATAGGTTCAGAGTAGGGGTGCTTTTCTTAATAATCAGCTGGTGACACTGATGGAAATTGGACCTGAAAATCAGCAGAAAAATGTTTTTGGGATTGATTTAATTGATTTATTTTCAGATGATGGAAATAAATAGCATGTAAACATATTCCTCAAAGTCAGTATCTCATGGCTTTTTGAGGTTGTCTGGGTGCTTTCATATTAAAGCTAAAGAGAAGTATTCATTGTATTTTTGTGTCTGCTTTGCAAACAAGCTGCAGAGATTTACACTCTTTGTAAAAGCTGACATGACTGACATTGGAATGGGTTTTAAAAAATATATGGGTGGGTGTGTACTCTTAACAATTTCTTGTGTGTTTCTATAAAATGAGAAAACTCAAGGCTTTGTCTCTTTATCAGATGTGAAGGTATCACAAACCTAGAGTTAACTGTCCTTGATCACAATAATAACATGTCAGCTTAAGTGCAATATTCAAATTATTCCCACTGCTTCAATGAGAAAGCAAGGGGCAGACAGACAGCTTGACTGCAAACACATTTCCTTTTCAGTTGAGAATGAAAAGTACAATTTTAAGGGCAAGGAAACCTAAACAGGACATTGTGAGCACCAATGTCAGACCTACAAAATGTTTCTATTCAGATTCTTTTTCCTTGAAGAACTTTCTAATTGTGAAAATCTTCAGTCAAATTTACAGCGTATTAGCAGCCTTCCCAAGAGAAAACATTTCCATTGGTATGAAAATTGGAATCATAATCTGTTCAGACTGATGTTTTGGTTCTGTAATAGCTCACTGTTGAGGTATGTCCTAGCTTTTAACGCAGTGTTAAACATAATGCTTTGTAACACATGTAGCATTCAATAGCAGCTGAAAAATGCATTACAAAAGCAAAACAATAATACACGCAACAGGCATGTCTTTTGGTAACATACTGTATTGTGTGAATACATACATTTTACTGAATGCTATGATTCACTCTGTAAGTGCCCATAGAGCTCCATGTGTTTACCTGTAACAAAGATCACGGTTTGACACTATGCAGTCGCTAAGATGTAGAAATACAATGTCTGTTAAAGTAAATTTCCAGTGTGTGTGACAACACAGCAGAGAACATTTCAATACTGATATGATAGAAAAACACAAAGCCATACATAAACCAGCTACAAGACAGCAGTGAGATAGATATGAGAGCAAGACAGTGACTAGTAGCATTTGGCCTCCACTATATTCAGCTAAACTAGTGAACTGCACAAAGAGACATCTGTACTGAACCCTCTTTATCTCAACCAGCCTTGTCTAAGTCTGCTTAAATATCTTTTTTTTCACTAATTTCCTCAATTTTCTTTATTTATCATTGTGGCAGTCTTGTGATGGCACCTGTTTCCGTTATTCAAAACACAATGCGTTGTGTTGTGTGGTCGGTTGAACAATGTTGCAAAAAACCTCAACGATTAGTTGATTAATTCATGAACTGATCACAGGTTCCAGCATCTAAAATGTAAATATTATCAGGATTTATGATAACAATGCATATCTTTGGTTTTGACTGGTGTTGGGTCAAACCCAGACGTTTGAAGATCCCCTGAAAGGACTCTGGGGAAATGTCAAGTGTGTTCTTCACAAATTATCGATTTATATAGAAAATAATCTGCGAATTAATCAGTAAAAAACATAATAGTTTATTTTCTTTGCAATCAAAGTACACTGTAGCAGTGCAGTACCCACAATACAGTACATTGTCGACATGTTGTGTAATCCAAGTATGGCCACTTATTCAGAAGTATGGCCCATAATGTCTTTTTTGCTTTGTAAAGTTTGGTTTTTCCAAATAATCCTGGAGCAACGATTAAAGAGCAGACAAGGATACATAATACACAAAATAATAATATATTTTAAGACAAGAGCTCACAACAACCACAGTTTTTTCTCTCTTTCCTTTTTTCCCTGTTCATTTCACTCTGGCATGCTATCAAGTGCAGAGTTTAAACCCATTCATGTTCAGACCACATCAGTTCAGCCGTTTTTTTCTTTTCCATGAGTGTCTGGAAAGTTGAGAGGAGGGTCTTGCTCCCTCACAAGCCAGACTGACCTGCTTTTTGTCCAGACAGCTTCTAGAAACAAGGGTCACTGTTCTTTCACTGGTGTCTTACATTTGAGTCTCATGCATGTGTCTAAATTATTCATACAGGGGACTTGTGGTATGATTAAGAGAAATTGTAGGTTTATATAGTTTTAATAGTTTACTTTTGAAAAGTCTGTGCATCTTCTTTGCCTCAATGTGCTTATGAAACCACTATTGTGCACTTCAAACAGATTTCTGTTCAAACAAGAATTTAATGTTAACAGTAGGTGGTTGGACATACAAATGAAAGCAAGGGGCAAAGTTAAACACATTCATCAACAACATTATGGCTTCATATGTTTGTGTAATATATTCCTGCTTGCTGGACAAACTGAGGCTCTTGAATGTGCGCCTTCTATTCTCCCCTTCCCTACTTTTATTTTTGTCAGTGAATAATCATTTAAAGCAAGGTCATTTTGATCTTCTGCCTCAATAGGCCTCAATTAAATATTCATTCATTCTGATGTGGCCTCTTCGGCAGCTTCTTTGGTATGTGTGTTAAAGAGACAAAAGGCTGTGCTTTTGATTACACAAGCTTGGGCTTTTTCAAAGCGATCAGGCACCATTATATAGAGTTAAACAATCTTTTCCACCAATCAACAGAGTTCTTGGTAAAATGTTTACTTTGGCTAGGATTAGTGATTTTGTCCTTGAATGTTGAAACAAAAACAATTTATTCAGTTTGCAAAGCTTAATTGAGCTGCGTCTCCAAGGCTTCTGTTTCATGTTTCACTGCCACATCTTGAATTTCACTGATTCATCTGCAGCTACTCCCCATTTGATTGCCTATTGACAAGAATATAACTTGCATTTATTCAGTCTAATACTTTGACATATAATGTAGCATAAAACTAAATAACTGTTTGTAGACTGGCAATGTACATGAATACAAAATATTAGATATCATTGTCACCTTTTGGCTACGTTAATGTAGGAATGGCAATCTAAATCAGTCATTCTTTTGATCCAGTCCTTTCATAAATAACTTTTGGATGGATTGACATGACCTTTGTTGTACACATTCATTGTCCACAGAGGATAAATCATAATGGCTTTGGTGATCCCTGACTTCTAAATCTAGTGCTAACAACAGGTCAAAGGTTCATGACTGTCTGAGATTTTCTAAAATGGCCAGTGTTCAGAGGATGAACCCTTTTAAGTGGCAACATGTCCCTTACACATGGGCCACCCTCAACTAAATTAATAACCAATTTATTAAATATTGCTATACTTTAATGTTACCTCTGCTATTTGATTTGTCCGAATGCTGAGGGAGAAATTTTTTAAGCTGTATGTTGCGCCCTCAAAAATTCCAACAGTGGAACAAAAACAGTAGTGTCCATAGCATGTATGCCACTTTCTGCTGACAGTCACACTACATTACATCTGTGAACAAAGATGCAAATGAATAATTATTCATAAGTGTCCAAGATCTCAATTTATCACTCACTGTAGAGTAAACTGGGTGTCTGTAAAGTGTTGTAAAGGCAGTAGTGAATGAGTGAATGAGGACATGATTATGGATGCAGCCCTGCACCAAACTGAAAAAGCTAAACTGAATTCAGCCTGCTTTAATTTTATTACCTAAACCTGACAAGTAAAAGTGACTACAGTGAAAAAAGCTCATCTGTATGGTTGTAATTTTTCCATTGCAGCCTCTCTATGGGTATAGACATTTAGACATTACTGAATACTGAAATAATACCATTGCAAAAGTTACTTTTGCAGCTGATTAATTATGTACAAAACATTTTATTTGATGAAATATTAGCAACATCTATTTTGTCTTGTGTATCCAGCAGATTGGTTGAAGTCACTAATCTAGATGTTCAAAGAGGACAGAAATATTAGGAAGAGCTCAACAGTGACTACTCTTGTCTTTTAAAACCTTTTCCCTTCTTTAATAAGCAACTTCTACCTTATAAGTTGTTTTCTATGGTTTCAAATGTAGTAGTAAACTAATATACTAGGTTGTGGTCACGGTTTAGTTATTACAGCATCTGTCTTGTTAAAAATCAATCTAAGGACCCTTAAATTATTTTTATTATTTGTTTTGCTCTGACCATTTTAATAAGTCACTATTGACTCTAAACGCAGAACAGTCATTTTTGATCCTGTCAGCAATAGAGGTCATAGAAGAGAAGGACTGTGCTTGCTGAAAAGTGATCATGTTGGATAATGTCAAATAAACAAGAAAAAAGAAATATAAGCATTACTCAAAAATATATGGTGACTGTTATTCTAACTAGTCGTATAAAATTTGTTTTCCCCCCCTTGAACAAATGTGAGTGCTCTGATAAGTCTTATTATTCCTTTTCACTATATGGAACATATCTCCAGCCCTGCTATTACATTTATCACTTGATTCAGCAAGTATCTGAAAGCGCAGTGGGTGAACAATAGGTCCAAGGATGATTTGCACATGAATGATGTCTGTGAATGAGAGTGGGTTACAGAGGAAGGCTGTCTCTCCATAGTCGGGGCAGGAAGGTTTGCTCCCCTCTGCCCCCACTCCAAAGACCAGGTGAGATTCTCTGACACAAAGGGCCAAGTGAAAATCTGTTCAGCATGGACACCTAAAACCCTTATTATGGTGATGCGTTAGGCAGGATTTCAGTGGACATATATAAAAGCACTGAGCTGCTCCCATCTCCAGCTGGATACCATGTCTTTATGGATTGCTGTTACATGTCCATGGAGCTTTGATCTTTTGATTGCAAAACTATGTTTTTGCCATATAGCATTGTACAATATGCTTCACAGTGCACATTTCTGTGTGGAACCAACATAAAGCTTACAGAGTCTCTGTACTAAGGCTGTTCACAATAGGCTGTGTTTTCACTTCCTGATTCTTTCCTGCTGTGGAACAAGAAGCATGTAAATGTCCTTACTTCCTCAAAAATACACTGCATTTTCAAATTTGTTTGAATAGTTAGCATTTGCCATTTGAAGCAGCATCAGGGATAACTCATCCTTTGAATTGTTATTTAATATTATAAGCATCATGGAAGCAAAAATGTAGCATTCGAAATATGACAATTTCATATATCAATATTTCCTTGCTAACTTTGTTGCCCTTTGTTTTATTAGGTTTATTTATTTTGACTGTTCAATAACATACCAGGGTCATATGTATGCTATCATCAAATACATGGCCCAAACCCAACATACATACTCTTAACTGAAAAAAAAAAAAAAAAAAAAAAAATAATTGGTTTGGTGTGGCCTTGGTTGGTGAGCATTATCATTATAAACAGTGGTGGAAGAAGTATTCTTCTCAATCTTACACCTAAGTAAAAGTACAGTGGTCTAGAAATACTCTGTTCCAAGTAAAAGTCATGTTCTCAGAATTTTGCTTAAAAGTGGTATCTGTAGGTTTTTGCTATTGCTACACAGCCAATGTTAGCATTAGCAACTGTTTACTTATCAAGAGCTTCAGCCTTCAGTGTGTTGATGAAACAAGGGGTTCAAATACACTCCTTACCTATTATAATAAAATAATTTGGGGGGGAATTTTATTTGAACAGTTGAAGGCTACTGTTTCAGGCTGACCCTCTATGCACATCAGAAGAATCCAAGTATTTAGGTCAAACAAAACTGATTAGCATGGTGATCACATGCTAATCAGTTACATGTTACATGAATTTAGTCCTCACACTGAGGTTTGTCCTAGCTCATGCAACTGCATATGATGACAACAGTACACCCATCCACCACCTTCAGCACGACAAGGTAACCCCACTAGAACTGGTCAGTTGGTTGCCCACATTGTTACATATTTCATTTTGTGCATGGCCTCATATGTGATGAAGCAAATGCCATGTTGAACTGTAATTACATTATTTTGTCTATTTTGTCTCTCTTTTTTTCCAAGACATAAATTGAGTCAAATTATTTTCAGTTCTGTCAATGAAATACTATTTTAATACTATTTAAAACACATGACATACTGCAGTAACTTAGTTTTATGATTCTCTCCTGCCAGACTGAAATAAACTAAAGGGGTTCAGAGTTCAGCAGTCAGAATAATCTGCTCCAAACATGTCTGGTGTGAACATAAACAGGGTGTCCCAGTTTTACTTCTGCCTCTCGTCCATTTATGTGATCCTCAGGCTGAGGGGGGCGACAAGGGCTGGCAATGCGGAGCCATAATGAAGAGACCCAAACTGGAGCTGTGGTCATAGAGCTCCAAATCTAGATTGCCAGATTCCTGCTCGAGATGCTTCAAATCACATTATAATTAACCGCATTTAGGATGGAGAGCAGAGAGTCCCTGCTTAGAGCTATTCCCATGATTCTCTCTCTACATCCCTCCCTCACAAATTCTCCCTCTGTCACTCTCTTCCTCCATCTCTTGCTGTCCCTATTTTCAGTTGGGGTAATTAATATGGAAAGATGGAAAGGCATCATATTCTACAAATTCCTATGAGATTGGCTTGCAAAAGCTGTTAAAGCCAAGTAGGCAAATTAGTATTCATGCAGGTTTTCCTGTTGCAAGTCATTTTTCCCTGTGGGACCAAGTAGTAGATTGGGTAGACAGGCTATGCTCATCCTTGATTATGTGAGCAGAATGCCACCACAGAGCCAAAGCCCAGCAGCACAAAAAAAAAATAAATAAAATTCCTTAGGCAGTAAATCAATTTCTGTGACCTGCTAAATGTAATTGACTACACTCTAATTCTTTAACCCTGTGTACGAGGGAGAAAACACATCCTGAGGTAGAATGATTACCAGCTATTATACAAATCCATGGTTTCTGTATCAGTTAATAACCATTTACAGCAAAATTATACATACGCCATGATTCAGTGGCAATAAACAATTGCTTTAATGCACTAGTCATGTCTTTGTTTAGTCAATCAACTGGATCTCAGAAAACCACCCATTATTGAAAATGGGAAAATGGCTTGGTAAAGAGTTTTTTTTTTTTTTTTTTTTTTGCTTTTAGATGCATGGAAATTTGTATGTAAATTGAGATGTTAATATTTCAGCTTGTGCTGAATACTGGATATGGCCTTTAATGTTATGGTTCACACACCATAGGATTCACTGAGAACATCTGATGCTGTTGCACTACATAAAATGCTTTGCTGATTATGTGTCCACATTACTGTAGCTTCAGTTTTTGCACAGCATAACAAAGCTTATAAATATCTGATTATGTCTAATAATTGTGTAATGAATTTGTTTAAGGACAGATTATGCACCATTTTGTCATTGTTTATTGTTAGGAAAACTACCAGTCCATGCTCTGTGCATTTAGTATTAGCACAGTGTCATGATCAAAATCACACAGCTACAGACAAACAGAACATTGTGTGTAATTTCTTGCTTGAGTCTATGCACTTGTCCAATCTTTGAAACACAGGTTCTTTTGACAGTACATGTATCTCTGGCCTCATCTTAACCAGTTGTCAGCAGGCCCAAGACATGGGCTCTGACTTTGGCCAGCTTAATTAGCAGTCCATCCTCTTCAGTCCATTCCCCTATTCCTATTAGACCCAGCTCAGCAGTCTGGTGGAAGGTAATTTGGTGCTCCATGCGCACAGGGCGCAGCATTGACACCTTATGCTTCGTGATTGAAGGCAATCTCCTGGGGACAGCGCTAAATTTATTCATGGTACGCTCTCCCACAGCCACTAGAGACGTGTCTGTGCCCGCCTGCCACACATCCACAGATTTCCTGCTCTGCATCTTTCCCCGAATGCACAAATAATACTAAATGATCTGAGGGAGTTGTTGCAGTGTCTTACATTCCTATCCATGCGGGGACCTAGTGATCTCTGGATGACTGAGTTGCCTCTACTCCACGTTATCAGTCTGATGAAATGAAGACAATGCATAATGTTAGGCTAGTGAATGCTACTGCATTTACAAATCTTCGCCCTCACAGCCCCTTTCATTCCCCCTTTTTTCCCAAGGGAATACACATGTTAACAAAGTTACTCACATACACCTCCATTCTCGGTGCAGCTGGGTCACAGGAAGAGGCATTAGTGTAATTCCTTGT
This sequence comes from Lates calcarifer, assembly GCF_001640805.2. NCBI lineage: Eukaryota > Metazoa > Chordata > Actinopteri > Centropomidae > Lates > Lates calcarifer. Next base: position 7,956,824 of record NC_066851.1, read on the forward strand.
TGATGGCTGAAATCTGTTGATAATAGAGATGTTAGCAAAGGTGATCAAAGCAGATTAGCCCAAGACACAGCAGGGGGATTGTTTGGACTCCCTGTCATTAACACAGGCTGTTATCTGGGAGTCGGCACGCTCACTAGTCCTCACTGGGGGAATACAGGGTCAGCCATTAGCATGGAGTAGAAATGCTAATGTTCAACTTGAATCAACAGACCCCTGACTGCCTACCACCGTTTATTTACTGCTGAGGTTTCAAAGCTGTTATTAGCCAGCGACAGAAACGGGTGAACTGTGGCTCTGCTAAGCTTTGTGGGTAGTTTCTTCAGGGCACACAAGGTCACTCACAACATAACCAAGGGACAACCTTTTGTCATGATGCACATATTTCACAAAAGACATATGAGGCTGAAGCATAACATCACATGCACGGCCTGGCTTTTCTTGTGACACATTTTAACCTCTGGCATCACGAACATCACAAGTTATGAGAGGGATATGCAGGTGAAAAAAATGCAGATCACAGTATCACAGTAGCATCGCTGAGGGCTTTATGCATCCCCTCAGCTCTCTCGTGACAAAAGGAAGTATGAGCCCAGGAACACACATATGAGAGCCATCACTCCTGAGGCTGCAGACTTGTTTGGAGTTATTGTATCATCAGAGCAGAAGAGGCAAACAAGTGCCCTCAAGTCTTGCACTGCTTGAGCAGGAAGAGGTATTTTGACAATTAGCCCTATGAATTTGGTTCCCTTGGCATCAAAACATGAGTGCTATCAATATTTGTCACACAATACACGCACATGCTCTTCCTGGACTGAAGATAGCCTATTTCCTTTGGTAAGCAACAATATTGTGCCGCCAGAGCAGAAATTTAACAGATCTGAGCACTGGCTGTGAGCGTAGGTACGAGGGGAAGAGTATAGCATCATTTAACTGGAAGTGTTTGTTTTTGTGCTGATTTGCTAGTAAACAGTACATTGTGTAACAGATGATCAGTATACCAAAAGCCATATATGTAGAGTAACATGATTTTTACCAACAAGGGTGGATATTTACAATCATATAAATATATAGGATAGTATATATGGAATATAGAAATAGAGGACGGAAAATATTTTTTTTAAAAAACAGTGCATAAATGTGGAAACAACATAACAGAGCACTTGCATATCTTTATGCCATAAAAATATATATAACTCATGTTCAGTGAGGTGCATGAATCATCATACACAGAAAATGTGCACACTTACTTGAAAAGCCCTTTGTCAAAAAATAATCAACCAAATCATGGATTATGGTGCACACAGGCAAATTGTCTACTATCAACAATAGCACTTGATTTTCCAGCCAAATGTATGCATGCAGTTTCTTTTGTTTTCTTTTTTGTTTTATGCACACATACTGTACAACGACTGAGTTACACTGGAGAATAGAGATTAAGATAGCAGCCAAAACAGCAGACTAAGGTAACCTTGACCAGCAAAAGAATTAAAAATACAACATGAATAGGAGAGGAACAGGAATATACATAAGTGTTGCAATATGAATGTGAGGTTCTCAGTTTTACATGAATGTAATGTAGAGAATTCATATTTCACAAATGAAAATGTGGAAGAAACATGAATAACAACATTAAAAGATAGAAGATAGGTAGATAGATAGAACTCCAGCCAAATTCATATTTCTATCAAACACAAGATAAACTACATAAAAGATAAAAAGTTTCAGCGTTTATCGTATCAACATTTCTATACAGCTGGACTGGTAATAACAGGTTCAAGAGCTATTCAGCTGATTCTTAGATCTCCAGGTTGAGGACTGATTCGAACACCTTTTGTGCAACATCTAAATGCAGACTCAAGTAAAATTGTTTGGTCTGCCATACAGTCAGGCAGAGGAAAATTAGTGTTGTTCTTTGTACACAAACACTGATAGGAATACAGCAATGTATGCCATTGAGGTAGTTCTCTTTTCAAAACCTCCATACTCTGCGAAGGAAGGTCAAGCAGTAGGTCTATTCATTAGTCCCCTGCTTTGTTATGTGCTTGCTCAGCTCTGTTTGGGGATAATGCCCTTCAAAAAATAATTTTCCATTGGCAAACGTGTGTTTTTCTTCTATTTACTTCATCAGTCAGTGGGAATAAAAGTAGTCCAGATCACATGATCAACAAACTATTCACAGAAACAAACTTTTAGTATGACATACTGCATTTACTGCTGAGAAGTATGGAGCCACTCATTACCACTTCATTCATCACAATTTGTTTTTATTATGTAGCCTTCATGCAACATATCTTAGATATAAAGATATAAATGTAAAATATACAAAATAATTCAAACATTTTGGGATGTGGGTGTTTCCCTCAGTGGGAAATGATTTCACTCATGAGGTTTAGATGATTATCTTTTGCCCTTTACTACAACATAAATGCTTTGAGGCTCTCCATTTCTCCAGTGTTGCAGCACATTTCCACCAGTACTACAGTGTGCAGCAGCTTCTTAGAGATCTCTACATCAGATGACCTCCAGTAACATGACATATAAATAGAATATTCATTCCTTAATCCATCAGTGAATTCACTCATTAGTCCACAAAAGTCATATACATCATGTTAAGAAGGACAATGTGGATTTTCTGTCTTTGAAAATGTGGTGTTGTAGAGTCTTCTTCATCACCACAGAATTAGCATGGTGGGAATTCTATATTAGCCAAGACAGTTTTATGAATCTGCTGGATTTAAGAAATTCAGCCTCAGGTACCTCATTGTAAAGGAGAAATTCAAAGGAGCCCTTATGGTAGTGCATGGAAAATATGAGGTGTCCTTCAGGTACACACTTATTAACAGTATTGGACAAATAACTTGAAAATGTAATTGATTACTCATTAGAGATTACTAAACTTTGTAATTACTCAACAGCATTAGTTATTGTGCATTATTTGTTTTACAAATTTACATTTCTTTTGTTCCCCAGCATAGCTCAAAACAAGGCATCATCACTTAATAGGCAGTCAAGCTATGGTTTGGACATATTTACTGACCCTCAAGTGTTAGCTTTACTATAGTCATGGTGGTTGAAGCTCTTTCTGCTCCTTGCCAAACTAATGTAACAGACCTGCCTGTCTGGCCTAATGCCTGGAAAGGCAGCAAACAAGTGATAATGCATTACTAGGTAAGGTAAGGTAAGGTAAGGTAAGTATGTATGAAGGATAGACTATGCTGTCTGTCATTAGGTTTTCAGGTACTTCATCATAACCCAAAATAATTAGACGAATGAAAATTTTAACAATTATGCTAGATGAAAAGTTGAAGGATCAGCCAGAGTTTATATCATGGTTCATCGTCCATCCAATAAATTAGTTTTCAAGACATAATTTACTCAAAACCACAAATGGCAACCTCACTGTGGCACAAGAACAAAAATCAGGGTCATTGCCGTCATTAGGGCCACGAATGTTTGTACCCAATCTCCCAAATACTGGTAATCCAGTACTTGGGAGATTTGAGAAGCTTCAGTCTGGACCAAATGTTTGCAGCAGCGGACCGACCAGCTGACCAACCAAATATGTGTCACCACTAGCATAAGAATAAGATCAGCAAGGCAGTTGGTAAAGGCAAGGTTACTCAGCATGAAAAAATGTTTGCCCTGAGCTCTCAAAAACAGCGTCTATAAAAAAAAGCTGTTAAGCGGTTAAGCTGTGGCCGATATGTGTTTAATTCTGTTGTAGAATATCTGGACAACTTTAGAGATGGTTAAATGTAAGTACTTTCAAATGTTCAAATGAATAAAACCACTGTCCCTTTCTGCTGCTGCTCTATTTGACCCAACAGATACTAATCACCACCGCATTTGTTGCATAAAGGCTGTGGATTAAAATAAAAAGGCATGTGGCCTATTAAAATTATTGATTCCGTCTCTGAAATGATAAATCACATTTAATTTGCCTCAGCACTTTTATCAAAAGAGGTTATTAGATTTGTCCTTTGTTTCCCATAAAAGCCAACTCATTAACCTTGTCAGCTGTGTCCAATGGTTTAAGTGAGCAATGTTATGAATGTTGACAAGCAATTTTTAAGGTAACTGAGGGAAAAATGTTCTTTCCAAAATGAGGTATCCACCTTTTGAAGTCAAAGTTATTATTAAATGTATTGAATATTAATTAAGTTATTACTAATCTCTGACCTGCTGCTTTCATTTTCAAGGATGTAATTAAGTGCACTTTAAAACATGGAACAAATGCATTAAGTTTCCTTAAAAGTAGAATGTTTGCCACAAGTTACTGGTGAAGAAGAAGAATAAACTAATATCAAATAAAAAATATCAAACATTTTGACTGAAATTTTAATTTTAAAATGTATAACTGAATTACATTTCCGAGGATTTTTTGTTATGATTCAAGGTAGTAAAGATAAATAATGATACCAATCATGTTAACTACTAGTAGGATGTATTGCCATGCATGGTATGGCAACGTGCATGTTTTTTCTCCTGTGGTATTCTAGTTGCTGATATGGTAGAAGCTATATCATTCAGAATCAGAATTACATCATTAACAGTGCAGCCAGTAGGTCTCAGATGTTACATACCTTTAGTAATATCCAGCAATATCTTTTATTCTCTATCAGTTGTATCATAGAAATATTTTTCAAAATGTGGACATCTGAAATGACATTTGTCCCTAAAAAATAATACATCAACATTACTCACATTCTTTATCTGGACACTGTAGCCAACCTGGTGAACAAGGAGATGTTTAGTAACTTATTGAATAAAGTGACATGGAGAATGAAATAAGAATTCCAAAGACGAAGTTATTCTTTAAAAACTGGACTGTAAACTGGAAATGTAATTATTTTCATGATTATTTTAGTAATCAACTCAGAAGTCAAATATGTTAAAAAGAAAGTCAACTACTTCAATACTTCAACATCAATCAGTCTCATTCATTTACTTGTGGAAATGGCCACAAGTGAAGATTCACCTGAAAACGTTTAGACGCAACTGGTCATGACATGCTACCTTGAAAATGCTCCACAATTCTGCATTGGGACAGTGGAACAATGATGGGAAATTTAGGTGGGAAATGTTAGTCATAGTCCCAGATGTAGTAAATGTAGATGAAGTGGTGAAAAAGCAGCAGGACACAGGTCAGATTTTTATTTACCACAAAAATGAGAAAGAACAAATCAAAAGTGATTACTCTTTCATAAATTGGGCTCTGAAAGATGTCACCAAAGCAGAACAAAGCACTCTCTCCCCAAACCCTCTTATTGTGGCAGCTGTTTGGTACAGTCCATTCCCCAGATGAAGGCATTCAGCACTGCTCATTGCATCAGTCTTTTACATGGTGGAAGTCAGATGCCCCCCAGACAAGGGGGAAACTCGAAAGAAAATTATGTTAATGCAACCTAAAATATAACAGAACTTAAGTGTTGACAGTTACAAACTAACAAGATGGTCATGCTTCAGCCGGAGATTATGTATGTCTAAAAATCAAAACTGTGTTTGTTGAAGAAACATTTTTTTTCCCAGAGCTGTCTCCTTCCTCACTCTGCCCCCACTCTCTCTACTGTAACTGTCTCCCAGGCAACTCAACCTCCGCTGCACGATACATGATACATATTCATATATATTCACCTCATTGTCACAGTTTACTTTGTTACTACCAGCAATGTTGGATTGCTGTCTTCTTGCTGGTTGTCACAGCTGCTATGGGCTTACTACTGGATCTGTTTCATATGCTGCTATGCATTGCTGTGCATTGTTGCGGAAGGCAATATTGTTATCCCACACTACCCAATTTTCTGGTGTTTTTGCATTATGGTTTAGTGTATTATTATTAGTGATAATAATATGTATCATAGTTTTTGAAGAACTAGTTTTGCATATGTGAACAATTACATTAAATGAACAGAGGGAGCTGTGTGAGGTCTGATGAATTGCCTCAAGTTATGTCACTTGAGGTATTAACAGCTGGTGCTGAAGACTCCAAGTTTGAAAATGTAAATAAATCTGGGGGTGTAGATTCAGAAAGAAGTGAGACTTATCAGAACTCTGTAGCTCGTTGCTTTTCTCTGCTTGGGGCTAATTACTCAAGGCTACATTAGCCACTACTAGCATCATAGACCCAAATCAACCTTTGGCAGCTGGGTTGCATAATGTTGGCGCCAGGTTTTGACAAAGAATAAAAACTAAAAAGAAAAAAAGAAAGAAAAGAGTATATCTCTGATGTCTCTAGTTCTGTTACATTAGCTATGATTCCTTTTGCTTGTTTTCCACTATAATATCCTCTCTTGCAGTACAATATCCATTTGTAGTGCAGCATTATTAAACTGTTTTATGGTTATATTTTTGTAACTTTGTTAAAATTAGAGAAAGATCATTGCCTGGATTGATACAGAAGAAGGTCCACAGTGACTAGGACTGATGCAAACACTAGTTGCTGGTGTCAGAGTCATGTGCTTTCTATCCACCTCAGTCTTGTCCTTGCAAATCAGCTGTTAAGAAATATGTGGCTTTATTCATTCATTCATTTAAAAAAGAGTTTCCCCTCAACATAATCTACCCAGTTTCCTATAGAGCTGGGAGACAGGGTTGGCTGAAAGATCTTGTGAACATATTTCTGGGCCGGTGATAGCTTAAACATGAGAAAGCATGAGCCTGCCAGATGAAATCTTGCTCGGCAAACTGCAGATGGGCATGAGTGATGCTCTCCCATGCCCTTAATGGCTACTCCATCTGTCCAGTGGAAACTCAGTGGCCCTGAATAGAAGAATGCATGCTGAATTTACAAGTGCAATGACAAGGACCTTGTAAAAGGATGCAATATTTGACCTAACATGCTTCAAAAATTGAATACTGAATCATTGTGTATTGTATACGCTTAAGATTTTTTTTTTTTTTATTTTTTATCAATAATAGATTATGGTTTAGATTTTAGGACATCTTGTATTTTAATTAGACATGAAATGTTATTTTTCTGTGTTGTGCTGACAAGTAGACAAGTAGGTCAGAATGATATGTTAGGTGTGCTTATACCTTACTACATCAATGGTGCTTTAACCAGTCCATGACTTATTCTCTCCTAAAAGCTACAAAAGTGGCTCTTCCAAGAGAGAAGAAAGAAACACCTTGATGTCTTTGCCAGTGTACCTTGATCTTCTCCTGTTGATCTTTTTACTTTAAATGTTATGTGTCTTTACGTGTGAAGCAGTCTGAAGCTTTCTGGAAGGAACCAAGCCTGACAGAACTGGGTTGGTAGAATGAGCGAAGGGCAACGCGGTCAATCAAAAGCCACCTTTCCTCTCTCAGCCCTTGCTTTGGGGTCTTCCTGACAGTAATTCTCTGATTTGACTTTGATGTGCCAATTTGTGCCTGATGAATAATTGTCTGGTTTGCTGATAACTTGTGGGAGTCAAGTGTATTCTGGTGGCACTCAATGCAAATGGGAGATATTTGGGTCCTTCAAATCACGACAGTAGCCCCTCTACATTTGCCTCCCCGTTCCGTGAGTAAACTGACCAATTAGCTGTGTTTGAAGAAGCCATTTTTGATTAGAGCAATCAGTAAACAGCTAGGCCTCTCCATGATTGTCCCCCTGATTAGATGAGTTGTCACTTGAGAAGTTGTTGGAGAGTTTAATTTATGGCCTTATATCGCTGCAAAGTATGGTAATTACCTAATCCATTCTCCACAGTTCAGCAGTTGGATTAAAATTCATCCATACTGTCAATGTTGACAACCTAATTTTACCCCCTGAAGTTTCCAAGTAATCTCTAAATCAACTGAATGAAGCACATTAGATAGCCACCACTAATGGGCAGGTGGACAGCACTGATGTGAGTGGTGATGACACCCAGATGAAGAAAAAACTGTTCAAACAGCATATTGATTAAAAATTAAACATGTTTTCTAATAGATGGTTTGGTTTATTTTACTTGCAGTACTTGTATAGTACAACGGGATGGAAATACTTGCACTTGTATGTGCATGTCAGCTTTGGCTCCCTCGACTGGCTCATTATTCATGAATGATCACAGAATAATCTGCATATGGAAAAACATCTTATTATTCACACCCATCTTTGAGTGTCTGCATTAGATCCTAATTAACATTATAGACTGCTTAATGGCTAAAAGACCGCAATAAGTGATAAATTACTATACCTCTTATGCAACATAATTGCTCTTTCTAATTACACATTAAAGCTTATTTCAAATGAAATGTGTATGCATCTTTGCAGTAATCCAGTAAATATAAAATATGCATTCTGACCAATGTAATGGCAAAACAGGTACCTTTATGTGCACACTTTAAAAAACTTGAAAGTGTTTTTTAAAGTACGATAGATGGATAACCTAGTTCAACAAGAAAAAGAAGTTACTGCACATGGTTTTTATAACATAATTTCTCATTTATTGAAGACATAGTTAAGGTTATAGCTTGTACTGTTCGCTAGCGCTTGAATCCACATTAAATGAAAAGGGACATTCATTATTATAAAAAAGACCTCTCCTGTACAGAAGCTGTTTTTCATTTGCTCACAATATGAAATACATGCATGTGATGCAACTTTTTAGGATAGAAGAGATCCTGGAGTCAAGGCCACAGAGGAGATTAGGCAGAGGACATTATTTATAAGAGAACCAGTATTTGCTTGAAATGTTTATATGTGGCATTTTTTTAATTGTCTGCAATTTAAACTTGTTTTCCATTACCTAAATTAGTTTTATATAACTAATGATGGCAGAGAGTTAATACGCTGTCACCAACATTTTCTATTATATTTTAAATCACTTACTTGGGGAAGTGAGAATGCCACCCATGCCACCTATACAAGCTTTACTTTAAAGTTTTGTTCAGTGACATCATACAGTGTCATCCAGGGCACGCCTACAGCCTGCTGCAGATTGCAGCGTATTGACCACCAAATCCCCAAATGATGCCTTAATCAATACAGCAGACGGAATAAGTAGACAGGGGAAGGGTGTGTGTGTGTGACACAAAGCCAGGATTAGGCCTGATTAGGGCAGTTTTAACATGTCCTGCTGATTAGGGGCCAGTGAATCTGACCGCTAATTAGCTGTGAAGTGTGGCTGGCCGCACAGACAGGACAGCAGTGGGAGGAGGGGTTGGCAGCCCAAGCTCACCCCCCCACCATGCCTCCCTTCCTCGCATGTCCACTCACCACCCCCACAAAAGGGTCTGGGGCTCTTTGATTGGGTGTGCTGCATTGTGGAGAGGGGTAGCTGAAAAAGAGTCCCATTTCCCTTTTGCTGTGCCCACTACCCCCTGTGGGGTGGAGTCAATGTACCCTTTCAGTGCCTTCGTATGACCAGCTGGCTACAGCGGGGCAAATAAACACTCCAGATCCACTGGCCAGTATGACTCCCATCTGAAACAGACCCTTTGTCCCATGTGGATTGTGCTCTAATTGGTGTCCCCGAGACAAATTCTCAGTGTGATTGTTATTTGCACTGATGAGGTTTTAACAGACAGATAATACACAGAAGATACAAGTTACAAGTAAATAATAGACTAATGTTAGCCTGCTGGCAGCATTAAGGACAGTGTAGATGCAGATGGATGGAAATCACAAACATCCAAAGTTTTCATTCATTTGAATCATTTAGAAGCCAAACTTTTAGTAAAAGTCATGAAACACTTTTTTGTTATATTTGTTCTTTTATTTCTATACATTTTTGAGCTAGATACAGTATCTCACTTTGTAAGCAAACACTTTAAATTTACAATTATTTGTGTCAAAAGGGATGCCACAATTTGATCTGTACTTTGCAATAAATATGGACTCTGTGGACTGGGCTGACCTTTAGATCAGTCGATTCCCAACTTTTCTGATTTGAAGCCCCTTAAAATGAAGGAATGTCTATATTTGTGTGACCCTTTGTCATGGTTTATTATTTCAGTCAACCAGAGTGATTTTCACTTTTCACAGAAGAAAAAAAAACATGAATAGAGGGGTCAGAAATATAGCAATGATTTTATCATATCCTGGCAAATGTTTCTTGACCCTTTTCGGGAGATTCCTCAATAACAGACTGGGAACCATTGCTTTAGATCAAAGTGTAAACCTTGCTCTAAATGTAACCACAATTACTTGACTCCATCTTCCCCAACCCCTGACACCCCAGCCCTAACCCCAACCTCCCAAATGAACATAACTTCAGAAATATTCCACAAAATAAAATCAGCATACGACATAAAAATGTACGAAAACTAAATGGCGATGAAAATGCATTGATGTCACTTATACCTCAAGTAATTTGTGTATTTGCGGTATATGAAGGGAATTCAACAGTGCCCCGCACATTTCCCTCCACCCTGAGGACCCCCTGACCACAGCAGCTCAAGAGGAAGAGATGAGAGAGTAAAGCAACATGGGATTTAGGGCGTAATCCTGTTTGTGCTCAGGGTCACATGCTCTACAGAGTTGAGATTGTCAGCTACAGTCTGGAAGTTTATTCGAGGGACAAACAGCAGTCTAATTGTAATTCCCTCTGGAGAGCAGTCAGTGTCTCCTGCTGAATGCTGGAGAGGAGACAGGTTGCTGCAAGATGATAATTGAAAAGAAAGTGGGTGGTCCTCTTTGGCCCCTGTGGCCCTCTGGGACAGTTATATTGAGACTCCTGCGTGTTTTGGAGGGGGCAGATTACTGAATGTTATATTTGAAGAAACGATTATGTCCTTCTGGGCTTAATTTGACAGACGCAGCTATTGAGTGCTGGCTGTTTCTGTTGTCTTTTGCCATTCACGTCATTTTGTGTGTTTGTGTGTGAGTGTGTGTGTTTGACTGTTTGCTGTTGGATCATTGCCCCCCATTAACTAGTTCTGAGAGCATTTTTTAGTTTTTTTTTACAAGCACATTTAAAGCGTTGTCCTTGAATTTTCCAGAGAATTTTTTTTCTTGTACACTTTCTAACTCCCTTGTATGTTTGTGATATTTGTTAACAACATGCACACCTATTTATCTCAAATCAAAATGCATGACTTTACATCCAAATACAATGAATAGGAAGTCAGATTCAATTGTGTCTATAAAAAGAAATGAAACAATAAAAAACAGAACAAAGTAACACACACTTGAAAACACACATGCACATAGATGACTATGTCCTAGCCAACACACACTGATCTTATCCATTGCGTACCTTCATTGAACTGCTCTCCAGCTCTGGCCCTATTAACCAGTAATCCGCGGACTGGCAGCTGGCCATTACCGTGGCAACAGTGAGTTGGGAGAAAACTGCTTGCTGGTTCAAAAGTAAAGAGGAGTGTTGTGAAGGACAGAGATGAACTCTTTTGTGCTGTAAATGCATCTTTTTCATATTTGTGAATAGAAAATTCTATTTTCACTTCACCTCTTTACATATTTTGAGGTGACAATTAAATGTCTTTCATGCTCCTTTGATTTTGTTTTTTTGTTGTTTCCAAGGTTTCCAAGGATGGAGCATGATTATATCATGTACAGCCCTGTCATCAGGCAGGCAGACAAGAATAGTTTGAGTGGCACACAGATCTCTTGTAGAGATGCTTGTCCTTTGTATCATGAAAAATATTGGTCACTGATGTACTATATGCTGCAACCATTTCAGTATATGAGTTAAATCTGTCCCATTTTACTATTTGTCCTTTCATTTTTATGGTGACAAAAACATTCCAGATATTTTTGTTTAAAAGCATATTCTTTGGGACTCCTGTAATCACAATAATGAGGACACTTTGAATATCTTGCAGTAATAGTGTGTTTACATTGATGTTATTGTTATTAGTCTAAACCAGTAGAAAATAGTTTGTTAAGTTTGAACTTGAGATGCTTTTTTGTGGTTATGGCTCACTGAGGTTTTGCAAGTATAACATGACAAAACATCATGACGCTGACATTTTACAGAGGCTTCCTGATGCATTTTCAGCCTTTTGTCGATAATTCAAGGAGAAAAGACAGAATTGGTTAAAGAATTTAAAAAGATAAATCTTAAAATGTGTGAGAATGTTTGATTTTTACTTAAACTTTATTGGTGTTAAAGGAAGAAAAGATAGAAATGAACTGAGTAAAATTGCCACAAGCTCTTGGATGTTTCATAAAGTTATTACACAGTAAAGCAGCATCTTTCTCCAGCCTCTTCTGTCTTGGAGGCTAAACACAGTGGCACCTCAGTAAGGGCTGTAGGGCTGTAATAGATTTTAGAATTGGCTCAACTAATTTTCTTAAAGAAGAGTTTGTGAGACTTAATGAGGCATAACTAATGGAGGTCCCACAATCATCAGTGCCATGCTGGAAGCACCGTGGCAGGACAGAGCGGCCATTGATTCTTGCTTTAAACCTCTTGAGTTCCTAATCAGCTTCTTTGGTTGTGCGTTTCAGGCCTGACAAACCTATTGTTGGCCTGTGTCACTGGAGGTCAGTAGTTATTAGTGGCAACTGAAAACAGTTTCTCTAACTACTTATGAGCGAATTGAATAACATGCACAGGGGGACTTGGAGGGGGGATTACTGGCAGCGCAGCGAGTCCGGCCGGCGCAGGAGAGAATGTGACATGGTTTTCTAATAAGGGATGCTGCACCCCCCCCCACTCCTAACCACACACACACACACTCCTAACCTGGTCCTTCCTCCATCTTTCATCCTCTGCCCCCTCGCCCCCTCCCTTCTAGTACAGACAGTTGTGAATAGACTTTGCAATGCCTCATATTGCTAAAATGGTATTCATAGTAAGCAAAGGAATTAGCTAGTGCAAGTCCTGGAATAGCATATAATTGTGTATGTGTGTGTGTGTGTGAGAGAGAGAGAGAGAGAGAGAGAGAGAGAGAGAGAGAGAGAGAGAGAGAGAGAGGGAGTATGTGTGGCTATGCATCTGTGTGCATTCGAGTTCATGTTATCGTCAAACCAAAGCCAACAGTAAAAATGTGGTTTCATGTATTTAATTTCATGGAAATCTATTAGAGTGAGAATTGCTTTCAGAGTCCTATGACCTTCTTGAAATGTTTTTTTCACTCCGTAGGAAGATGATTATTTGCAGGCTGTTTTTTTTTCCATTTGAAAATGACTGGCATTAGAGAACTTTTTTGCCTCCTGGGGCAAAGACTTAGCAGACTTGCAGTGACTCATTCTGGGAGACCAAACAAATCCGCTGGGCACAGGTTTGTCATAGAAAAGAGAAAGATTGTCTCTCCTTGGCAGAGCATGAGGGGAATACACTGATTAAAATCTCACTCTTATGTCTCTCAGAACTTTCCAATTCAATTGCATTCATTCACACAGTGAAATGAAAGGCAGACCTCACCTCTACTAATCATTTCACATGGGGTAAGATTTGTGGGCTATTTCTGTGGAAAGGATGACAGACGCGGTGGTGGAACTTGTGGGAGTAAACTTTGGATATTACTACTGACTTAATATTATTAATGACATATGTTCTGTCATTGATATCATGTGTATGCATTTATGTTATCATGAAAAATGACATAAATAAAATAAAATCCCCTCTGTGAAGTGCAGCTACATTGTCCTATCTTTACCTGTCTTTAGGAAAAATCTTACTCATCCACTATATTCCACTCAGAAACTAGGCCATGCTTTTAGCTCTCTGTTTTAATAGCTTTTTCTTTTAGTTAAGACCAAAAAACATGAAACAGTTTTCCTTGCTGTTGTGCCAGCAAAACACTGAACTATGTATGATGAGGGTTATGCAGCCAATAATGTTAAGCCCTTGCCAATTAGCGCTCTCTAGGTTGCTAGGTCGCCATGGTCAATTGAGGAACACATCAATAGGACTTGAAAAGGTTTCTCTGCGATCAGACCTTCTGACATATTAAGTAGAATAATGGGGAGGAAGAGAGTTGTGTGTGTGGGGTGGGGGGTTTGCAGAGACTGAAGCAAAGCTTCCTTCTACATTCACATTATGCAGTGCAACCTGCAATTACCTGAGAAGAATAGTCTAAAAAATTCTTTACATAGCTGATGTAGAATATCCCCTGCTTCATGCTCTGGGCGAGCAGTATACATGGCATTGAGGTATTGATAGGACTCCCTCCCGCTCTGCTAGAAATATCTGCTTTGTGTAATAGAGGCAATTTCATATAATATATAACTTATTTAGCTGCTTTGTTTGTTTATGTGAGTGTGCGCTACGTGTGCCTGTACATGAGCACACATGCATCTGTTTGCATGTATACTTGTGCACATGTGTGTGGGTGTGGAGGTTATTAACACAGACAACCTTTAAGCTCGTTCTGCAACTACATACATGGAAGTAACACCAGAAAACTTTCCAGACAGAAATGATGATGCCAACACCAATTACAGTACCCAGCCTGTCTCATATATCCTTACAAAGAGAGGTACCCCCCAATAAACTGAGAGAAGCAACAGGCACAATAGCCAGTGATTACCAAGCATAGCCTATTAGTGCGCCATAACTATGGCTATTGAAAAGAGAAAAGAATGGCTTCACCTCCACTTTCATTTCATGTGGTCCACCATCAAAAGCTCTGTTGACAGCTCATTCATGCCCTCAATTTAGAGACAAAATCTATCAGAAACATCTTGCAGCATCAAAGTGTATATTGTGGAATGCATTTCTCTTTTTAATGCTCTTATCGAACTCTCTTCTGGATGGAGTTGTCGCGCTCAATTCCAAATGTCAGGTGCATATTGGCTCTGATGCTTCCTTCGAGTGTAGGGGATGATAGCACATATACATACAGCTGCCAGGTATGTGAAGAGGTTGGAAATGGAGGCTCTCCAAGGTCTCCATTGAGACACACTGATAGCCATCATCATCATCACAGGGTGTCATCAGCAAGGGGGATTGAGAAGTAATTTCCAAACATGTTTAAATGACCACAGGAAATGAAATGTTAGATCCGCCGCTGTTAGGTGTAAAAAAAAGGTTTTAGAGGACAGAAGCAAAGGGGAGCACTGACGCTAAGTGATGACCCTAAACACTTTGGAGTTTGTTTACACAAATCATTCATCTTGTAAAGATATTGATCAGAATGAGGCTCTCCTGTGTGTATGCATACAGGATGTGTCTGTGTGAGTGAAAAGGAAACTTGGAAGATTTACAGGGCCTTTAAAATGCATCTTAAAAAATATGGATATCAGTGCAAATTTAAAATCAAAATAACAGTAAATACATAAAAATCTACCACATTTGTTAACTTTAGAGGCATTCTTTGAATATCTTTAAATTGGCTGTCATTATGTTTGTGATACATTTTGGCAAACAATGACTGGATCAGAAATTAAAACAAGAAATTACGTTTAAATAAAGGAGATTTAACCATGAAGCTCAGAAACATTTAGTGTAATTCATTTAGATAATAGTGGAATATTCCCACTTCAGTATCATCAACCGTGCGCCAATCCTAAATATTAATGCCTTAAAAAATGTAATTGACTGCCATGGAAGTTAATTTACGTTCAGATTCAGTTTTAGTAAAAAGCGATGATTTGGAATTTAAAGTCTTAAATAATTTTAAAATGAAACGTAAAATTAAGAAGGCTATTTCTTATTATTTGTAATATTTGTTTGATTTTAAAGTCATGTTAAAAACATTTGATTTTATAAATACATAATTAAGCAAATCGACTGAGGCCTGTGCATAATGATAATAATAATAATAATGGTAATAATAATATACTATCCTATGATTAGAGCAGTAATTAACTTTAATGCAGTATGATAATAATGTGAGGCATGAAGTCCATTCCTTTAGATAATATATCAAACTAATTGGTTGTCATTGTGCATTTTATAGAAGCTCGCATTGAAAATAAAATTGACCAATTACACTGCGGCAAAACGAAGGTCTGGGCCTATTTAACAACGCAGGATCAATGTGTTTAAAGAGTTTGTTAAAAAAGGAAATATATTAATCTATAAATAAATCTAAATATTGAACTTGCTGGAAAGTGTTAGTGATTTTTAAAAAGAATGATTTTCAGGTCTCAGAGTCTCGCAGACATCCTCCATGAAAGGCAGCCCTCCAAAATGTCACCTGAACAATGCTCGCTCCCTCATCGACCTTGCTTTCCAGCTCAATTTGGTCTCAATCACAACATAATGAAAATGCACTCCACAACAGATCCCTTTTAAAAAATTACTTCTTCAGCAATAGCTCTCACACTTCAAGTTATTTATTGTTAACGTTCACTTGGTTTTGAAACATATACAGCAGCCATCACGCATTTGTTTCTTTTTAACTTACAAAAGAATAAAGAAAACATAAAAGTGGACGCAATAACGATTATTATACAGTTAAACGCATTCTTGTGTGTTAGCCAAATATACAAGTCCCTACTTTATTCAATAAGTCTAAATGAATACATTAGTTTACAATATTAATATGATAAAATACCAGGTTATCACCGCAAATAAGGAGTGGTGGCTTAGTGTACTTCAAACCTGATCCCACCTCCCCCCCCCAGTCCGAACTCAAGTGAAGCAGCATTCCTTTTTGTTTCAACAACATAGACTACGTTTAAAACATCATGAGGAAGGTCCAAAACATGGATTACAAAAGGTCCAGAAACGACATAATTGCTTTCAAGGGCAGCCATTTCTGTAATGTTCAAAAATAGACTCCCCTCTCAGAGATGTCAAGAAAATGTGCCCTGATCAGCTGGTGCGCCTCTGTGCGCCTTGTCCCCTCCAACACCAAAAGGGCCCCTATTTTCAGCCTTATATATATATATATATATATATATATATATATATATATATATATATATATTGCACTTGCATGGGCTCATCCGCAGGTTCACATAGAAAAAGTGGAAAGTGACAGTACTGTATTAGGTCCTACCACGTTCTGCCGTAGAGGAGGTTTGAGCTGACCATGTTACTGGTGTAATCTACAGCAGATGTGTCTATCTGGGCCATGTTGAGCTGGCTGTGCAGTGAGGGGGGGCTGGGCGACATCTCCTCCAGCTCCAAAGCGTTCACCTGCTGCTGACTTTGATGCTGGCTGAGGCTGCTGGTCGAGGATGCGAGCACGACTCCTGCTCCGTTCTGTTGTTGGCTCTGTTGTTGGCTCTGTTGTACCTGTTGCTGGTTCGGCGTCGGCGTATTGGAGCCGTTCTGGCACGGTTTACCGTCCTTCACCAGAACTGGCACGGCTACGCGCCTCGGGGACTGCGCCTGCTGTTGGCACAGGTTACCGTCCTGTTGCTGCTGCTGCTGCAGCTGCTGCGCTGCCTTGTCCTTGGCCTGGCGCTTCATCTTGTACCGGTGATTCTGAAACCAGATCTTCACCTGAGTCGGCGTCAGGTGGATCATACTGGCCAGGTGCTCCCTCTCGGGTGCCGACAGGTATTTCTGCTGCTTAAACCTCCTCTCCAGCTCGTAGACTTGAGCCTGCGAGAACAGGACGCGCCGTTTCCTTCTGGGCGCAGCGTGGAGAGCTGGCATGGATTTGGTGGCGTCCGCCATTCCTGTGAGACTGCCCATGCCGGTCATGTTCATACCTGTGGAAGGTCCCATGAATCTAGAAACTTAAAAATATACATACATATACGTGCGTTCAATAAACAGAAGAGGAGAACACTATTTCGCCTGAAGTAGTCTTTATGGTTTACTGGCTTTTATATGCCGTAATTATTGAAGTTGTAAAGCATCAGCTTTAAACAAACATTTAATAATAATAATAAAATAATAATAATAAAATGATGATAATAATAATAGTAGTAATAATAATAATAAATATCTAGATCTTGCTTTTAAATGTTTACTCATGCCAAAGGAAAAAAAGTCTAGCCAGACTTGAAAGAATGATCTCCTTTTCAGTTTAAACGTCATAAAAAGTAACTTAAAATTAAAGATTTCTTAAAATAGTTCACACTATTTGCACGAACTTTTTTTTAAAACCGTTAGCTCCCATACATAAATGAAATGTTTTTGAAAAGCAATACATATTCAGTCATGTGCGTTTTCCTTTGTCATTCCTGAAATGTCATTTTAATTTAGTTATTTACAACGAAAAAAAAAAATCATGAAAGCGTGTATAAATAGAATAAAAAACTTACTTGTGGAGTATCTTGGATCTGGGTTGGCGCTGTACCACCCTGTTGCTGCTGCACTATTCCGCATGCTTTCCTGGTACGACGGGAGGTCTCCCATGTTGCCAATGCTTCCATTGCAGTATCCCCCCATTGCGCTGTGGGAGAACTGGGAGACGGTGTGCGGCATGTGGTAAGTGGTGGCCACGGTGGCGTTATGGCCCATGGAGTGCTGTTGCATGCCGGTCTGAGACACCTGAGGCTGTCGGTAGGCTCCCAGTGGAGAGGTTAGGTTTCCTGCGCCGTCCATGCCACTAAACTTCTTGTAGGTCTCCTCGATTGGACTCAAAATATCTGTCACTGAAAAAGGCGTTGTGTGCTTTGGGCTCAACGACATGATTCAGAAAGCAGGTAGATTTTGTGTTTGAGCAGATCAACCGTGTTGTTGTATCGGCTCTCTCCTTGGTGGATGTCTACGTAAGAGAGTGCTTGTAGTGCGCCTGAGATCCTATTGATCGCCTTGGAGAAGGAGGCGAGCCCAGGGCGCTCTTAGCCCGGGTTTATTGGAGCCAGGAGCCAGGTTTACGACAAACACGGGGGGCGGAGCAAAACTCCTAAACCAGCAAACAATAGTCATTGACATTTTAGGGAAATAATTCATGAAAATACACTCTGCTTTATATTAAGTCGTATACATGAATAAAACGACGCCACATATTTATGATTCTGTCCTTTCTGACAACTATATACAGGTGAGAATTACCCATTATGTTCTGCACATCAGCTGATCTGACCACATATGACTATTTTGCGTCAGGAGGGAATTCCACTCTTTCTAGAAACTTTGAGAGCACTTTGAACAGACATAAGGGCCACCGAGTATCATCAAAGAGGCACAATGAAGTTGTATGACCAGCTCATTTATGCTTCTTAAGCATCATTTTGCCCCACCAGAGAGGGACAAGTCCAAATAAGCTCAAAATGACAAAAATACTGAAAGGGAACGGGCAATAGGGATCCAACCTGTGAGTATATCACTACCTATAATATTCATGATCAGCAAGGGAGGGATTTGTAGATTCTGTTTTTCCATAAACTGACCAAGCAGCTGCAGCTAACTTCAAATAATTTAGAATGGAAAGAGATGAAAAGACAACTTTATACTTAACATTTCTCAGAAATTACATTTTAACATACTTATATTTCTTAGTTTAATTAGACTTAATGCAATTTGGAGACAATATTGTAAGCCTCAAACCCTCAAGTCTGGTCAACATGCATTAATGACACTTTGCAGTCTTGACCTGACATTGTAATCTCTGAGCAAACTGACTGGCGCCAGGGGAAGAATCAGAGGAAGAGACACACAACAGGGGGGTCAACAGAGAAGAGAGGTACTACAAATTGCAATAATGAATACCAGTTAATATAGCTTCCCATTACAGCCTAACGTGTGTCATTACTGGATCTATAACACATTATTGAGTCTATAACTCACAACTACCGGACAATAGACATAGTCTGGCTATTATGCTGCTCATAAACGCTTCTCATCATGATGATATTTGTTCTGATTTATGCTTTCCATCACCATCACCGCCTTGCAGCAGACAACACTAGAAGCAGATGTGCTGCTCGGAGGTTATTTTTCCAGACGGTGAAATGTGTTCCCCATCTTCCTTCACTGGAGGAAGGAAGCACTCGTCTGCATGAAGCCACTAATGTAATTTAGCATGGCAAGGCAAGCAAGTAGCTACCTACCCTAATTGAACAAATGAAGATGTGACATGGTCAGCCATCAATTACGGCGACATATCAAGAACGCCAATCTCCGGTGAAGTTGATAGCCTGATTGTAATAAATCATTGTTCTTATGCATATTTCAGTAGCCGAATTTCTTCTCCTCCTTTTTTCTCTCCCCTCCATCAGATGCCTGGAGCACGCAGCGGATTTAATGTGAAGTGACTGGACTTTCCTGTTGTTGTCGTGGAAAACAAAACAGTACGTGCGTATTCCAAAGTCATCTGGAGTTGTCTTGAAAGACACTGAGTTGGAAAAAGACATGACAGGTGTAAACCAAATGCTCCCAGTAAAAAGAATATTATTTTAAAAGTATCAATGTTAAGAAAATCAACTATTTTTTAAAGTAAAGAAATAATTCCTACCTGAAAATATTCCTGTTCTTGCCCAGACTTCTGTGCGCCTTTTCCACTCTTTTGGCAGCGGCAGCATAGTGCCTTTTTAGGGCGAAAAGAAAGGTAGGCCTCGGCCCAGACCTCTAACATTATGTAAATGAGGCAAACCTCTCAACCTTGTGGATTACTGAGTCAGAGAGCAGGACCCTGGTCCACAGACCCTCCACATTAGGATCCCATAAAAATCTCGAGCTGGTTGGCTGCATGCAACGCTTATGAGAGCTTATAGTCCACATTAATGTAGTTGTCAATCCAAGTTAACTTTTACATCCAGCGAATATGATGTGGCTATATGGCAGCAGGAGCGGGATAAACGGACGCGCCAAGGAGCTATGAAGAAGGCCCCTGCCAAGGTTGGTTAATAAACCCCAGACTTCTATAGAGAAAATACATTCAAATACAAAATCTTTTGTAACTGTAACTGTTAATGTTAGTATTATTGGACATAGCTTGCTGGTGTGTTTACAGGATAAAACAATCGTGTGCGTTGCATGATGGTAAATATCATAAAATAAATTGATTTAAATGAGCCTACACTAACCCTTAACGCCCCTGGGAAGGCAAGTGGTAACTTGGTGGCAGAGAAAAATGTATTTTATTGAAAGAATTACGCACAGGAGCGGTGCTAATTTCCGTTGGAACTGTTTTGACACACTTTTAAAAATTTCTGCTCTTTGACTTTCTACAACTACTTTACTGCAATTAGTCAAACTTTCTCCATAATTGAACTTGGAAAGTATTTCACAAGCTTTCAAAAATTGCTAACATACAAACTGAGGTCTATTAAAATAATGCCAATAAAGTGTCCCACGATTGAGCAGTGATGAAATCATACAAGTCTGTAGAATTGTGTGCATGAAATGAGACTGCAGAATCGAGGTATCCAAATAAACAGCGTCGACTCTGTTTCTATAATAACGATTTAACCAGTTTTTCAACATAAGATATATAAGCTTTCATCGGATCATTTATGTGTTGTTAACCAGCACATAATAACAGTCCACTCTGCTAGTTTCTATCATGCAGACAACCTTTTCCCGATACCATCAACCCCCCTCAGCTCAGCACAGCACACAGGAGCAGATGGACCAAAGCGCCTGGTTACTGGAGTGCTTTTCTCCATCTCGTCGTTGCTGGTTCAATACCCTGAGAGATGTGGAGAGATGGCTGAAGGGCCAGGGTCCTGACCTGCAACCTCAGTCACACACCACGGCCGATCACAAAGTGCAAAAAATGGGGATTTATTAAGTCGTGGTCCTCAAATCGCTAACTTAACGTTTAACTTTCTTTTCTCTGTAACGCGAGTGAAATTTAAACCAAAAACTGTTTCGAGGTTTACAGTTTCTCTTCACAGTTTGGATGGTTTTAGGAAAAAAGCAAAATATCACCGCGTACGACATTAAAGACGAATGATTAATGACTGTCCATCATAAAACTTCATACAAGCAAACTATGTAGTGATTCCATCCAGGTTAAATTTTGCGTGCGTAAATTACGCACGACTAGTGAACACGCGTTTCCTTTTGTCTCGGGCCTCTCAGTGGCACTTGTTTGATTTCTAGAGATTTGTTATCAGAACACCAGCCTCTCAATTAAAGAACATGATGCGACGTGGTGATGGTTCTTGGGAAAGAGGTACAAAGAATACAAATTTTGGGTTAATATGCTCCGAAAAGGTGCGATTACGCACCAAACCGTCTCCTTTAGGATTGTGATTTTTATCCCCAAATTTAGGGAGAAGCATACATATATTCAACGTGAAAAGAAGCCAAACCTATGTGACATATTCCAGATCTTAAATTATAGATAGTTTAAGAAAAGAAAAGAAAAAGAAAATATTTTTCATATAAATTTTTATAAGCGATTTAGCAGCGATAGAAATTTGAGATGATGGAAAACCTGTCTGTGGCTCTGTAAATCTTGTCTTCCAAACTATTAAAATATTTATAGGGCATTATTACGCACGAAATATAATATTGCTATTTAGAATTTCGTGGAGCAGAAAGGAACCCTCATTGTGAACTTTCAATACAGACACTGAAACATCACAAATTAATTGTTTTCTTCAGTCCAAACTTAGAATTCAAACTACATCTGTATTGTTCTTGGCCCTGTGGCTGACTTGGTGGGGGAAATTTGTGCAGGAAATCCCACACCTGCAGTCAGTGTAGTACCATTTAGATCAAATACTTTCTCTCCTCTTAAATCGCCGAGCAGTGTGAGAGTAAAAAGCGGGCAGGTGCATATCTTTCAGCTGCGCTACTTGAAACGGTGCGGTTCCTCAGCTAAGTAGGTTAAAGGTCCTCCCAAGTGGAGAAAGTATGTGACAGGCCTCTTGAAGACCGTATTCTTCTGCAGGAGTTTGCATTCATTCACAATTAATGTCGCTTGATGGACGAAATGATGCTAATAGGGCGCCAAAAACAGAATATCGGCTTTTATGGGATGCTGACCATAATCTGACAACTGGGGGAAAATGGAGAGCAGAAGAATTCAAAATGCTGTAATAGGATTACAGTGTAGAGGTTATTCTTAAAGGTTCACACTATAATGTGCGGCAGTTCATTTAGTTTGTTACTCTTACAGCTAATCAGACACCTATGGGAACTGTACTGGAGGTAGAGGTGAGCCTAACTGGTCATGTTGCATACATGAAACAAATAGATTTTTCCCCCCCACTAGAAACAGTTTTACAGTATAACAGACCAATTACCATTATAAAACTGTGTTTAATTCCAGCCCCCAGCATCTGAAAGATACAAAGTTCTTTGAGCGTTCAAGCCACCAAACAAGGCCATGAAACCCCAAAGAAAAAGACAGGCCCGTAATATGGCAGAGCATTATCCAAAACTGTTGGTTACAATATGTCACCCAGGCGTTTGCTCATTCTGAAAATGATAATATCATGAAAATATTACACACATACATATAACTTTTATATTATATATTATGTTACTTTGAAGTCTCCAAACTCCAGAGTCTCCATTAACACAGGCTCAATGTTTTGAACAAAAGACAAGTTTGAACAAAAAATGAAACAAAAGTGAAAGTGACAAAAAAAGTGAAATGCAATTTTTTAAAATCTTTTCAATAGTGAGATAATGCTGATGTCATTTCTTCTTATTTAACAAATTATTTGACCACATGCTATAAACTGATCAGCTGTCCCTTAGCTAACAAATGCAAACAAAGAACAGGACTTCTATCCCTTTTTTCCCCCTAAAGTAAAATATTTCACATCATGTGGTACAGGCATTAGGCTTATGAAATGTCACTGTGTTGATCATGATTCCCACTTTTAAATCAGAAGCTTAGACACAAAAATGTCACATAAACCTCTATCCTGTATTTGTTTTTTTCCAAACTATGATCCAAATACATGCTGGAAAGTAAATAAATAAGCTCCAAAAAACCTCTTTAAAAAACAATGATATGATCTTTTTTTTATGAGATTAACCTCATAAATTATGGTATAATCACGTATCACATAAATTAACACTAAACTAGGCACATGTACAAACAAATAAATCTGTTCAATATTTCTGTAGCCTGTCACCTTGATAGGATTTAGAGAAAAAAGACTCAAATTCCACCTTTCCAGATTTAGTTTCCTGAATTTTAGGTACACAGGGCTCTGAGAGTGCCACTGTCCTCTGCATTGTTTTGAGTGGCAACATTTTAGCATAGCTGCTCTCTTTTGTAACAACAATTATAAAAACACAGCAGCAGATCATTGCAGATTACCAAATGCATGGCAGAACAAAGCAGATAGGGTGCTTGGATGGGGCGCTTGGTTCCAAGGGTACCTGGTTCGTCCACTTCTCTGCTGCATTAATTGTGGCAGCAGTAAGGGCAGGTAAACAAAGCTGTTAGAGACTGTGGTTGTGACTCAACCACGGCTCACTCCAGCACTGTCACCCAGTTACTCATATGGCAAAATGTGTCTGCCAATCTTCCTCTGCGTCTAGTTACCCCTGGCAGCCAGTTGTTGTGATAATCTGAAGTCTGTTTGATGACATGTCCTGAAATGATCTTTTAAATTTATACTTAAGTGGAGCTTTTTTTCAGGTGTTTTTTTAATGTAACAAACTTTAGTTCACTTCATTGCAGAAAACATAGTTGTATATAGTAGCTGACATCTTGGAAAAGTGTAAGTATAAGCTGATGTTTTTTTTCTTGTGGTCAAAGTGCAGTCACTGCTCTTCAGTGACATGTAATAGATTAATAATTTGCAGTGGTGTGTCATTGGTTTTGTATCTTTAAACTAAATTTGCAGTGCACAGAACAGATGTGTGTCTGCGTTTAAAAAATAAAACAGGATATTTTACAGCCAGCACTTGCTTTAATTGTGAAAGGTTGTACAATGGTTGACAAACATTTGGGATTTATAGGCTAGGTACAAAGCATGCTGCCTTTTTTGAAATTTGCATTGTGTGTGTGTGTTATTCTATTTTCCATGTTCCATTATTTTGGAGCAAAGTTTAGCCTGACACTTTTCTAGCTGTAGATGTTTCACATTATCCTGTGTGGTAAAAGAAATAATAATAATAATCAAGCATGGTTTTACACCTGAAATGCATGCAAATAGCGGCAATCTATATCAAGTGTTTCCTGATGTCCATTTACACAGGAATTCGTTTATTTGGCTTGTTTTCACGTTAACAGTCAAGAGATGCATCTTCTAATGAAAAGTTTCAAAGCACTTAGAGTGCTGTATGTGGAGACAGAAACTTTTCAAATGGCTCCACAACTCAACAATGGAAATGTGAACAGAAGCTGCATATCAATGCAGCATTTTTACCTGTGTGTTTGTCCCCACTTTGGGATGCTTTTACCCAGTAGGCCACCCGACAGCCTACCATTATTGTAGATGAATCCACATAAACACATCACATAACTACTTCAAATTCTGAATGTATTGATCCTGACAGACAGGAGCACATACCACGTGCTGCAATTTAGAATATAAAGTCAAAGTGTATTTTTTGCTGCACAGTGTAAAGAGCTTAACATTTTCATTTCTGCTTGTTTTCTTTCCAGACACTGAACGCTGCTTAAATCAGCTGCTTGATGCCGAAGGGGAGTGCCACTCAAACTGAATCCCCTGAGAGTAAAGTATCCTCCACAGAATTATTTTAAAAAATAGTATGGTGGAAGAAATCAGAAATATATAAAAGTTTTCATATACTGTTAGTCTAACATCATTTTACAAACATGCACATGATCACTATTGTACTGTTTATTGTAGAATTATAGAGTTTTGTGTATGGAACAAACTTTCACCGGAATATTCTTTACAGATATTTATTTAATTGTGTACTTAATTCATAGTTATCTTTGCCACCAAATTTCTATAGAGTTCTATCTTATATAGTGTGAATTCATATTTGCCTCTGCCAAAAAAACTAACAAACAAACACATTAATTGATATGAACTATTTCAGATATTACAATATTTTGTAGTTTTATCCAACCATTATTTTGTACATTACAGTTTTGGACAGTTATTTTGGACAGTGCAACTTTCCCCCAGGTTATATTAATATTTTTATTTTTATTTTTTAATATTATTTTCCTTTTCATTGTTTCATTGTCACCTTTTCCTTTCTTGCTCATCATTCTTTAAGAAACAAACACACAAAAAACCAAACAACAATAACACATTATTTATAAATGTATTATATAGTTTTAGTTTTAGTTTTTTATTTACTCAGTGTTGTTGACAAAAACTAGATTAGTTTAAACTGAAACAAGACGTTATTGTAAAATTATTAGATTTTGCTTGTTCAAGGGCACATTTGGCTTTTCCCTGCTGACTTTTCCTTCTGAAACAGAATCAAACAAGTAATCTTTCTGTCAACAGTTTCTTTAATCATCAAACTGTTTGGTTTTTTTTTTTTTTAGCAGCAGGAAGTTAAAAGTTCACAACAGCTTGTAGTTGTTCCCAATGAGACATATCATAATGAAAACTATGTACACTTCCCTCCAGTACACATTCAGTAAGTACAACACTTACATAACTGCTTTTAATTTGATAAATAGTTTCAGTGCAAGTCATAGCCAAAGCAGTCTTCTGTGCAAAATGTCCATGTTAAAGTCAAAATATAAGATAAAGCTGATACATATGTTGTTGGTTCAGATCACACAGTGTGGCTTTAATAATAACATCCATACACAACACATTTGTCATTATGTATATCATTTGTGACAAATGCTACTTGCTAAATTCTTTCAACATTTCTTCAGTGGCCATCAGAGGAACTACAGCAAGAAAAGAAAAGTCCACAAAAGTCACTTATGTCTGATGTTCTGATAATAACTGGAGCAACAACAACGCACTGTGTGCACATTCTGTTTTCTGTGTTTTCATGAGAACGTGAACATCAGAGTGAAATATGTGACTAAGAGCACACTGCCCTGAGATACAACAGGCTTTTTTAAAAACTGGTATTTGTGGCAGATTGAATTGAAGTTGTTACTGTAGTGAATGCTAACAATGTATTCATGTATCAAGACTAGTATTAAACTAAACTATACTAAATCATGGTGGCTTAAATGACATCAAAACCCCAAAATAAAGCATTATGAGGTTAGATTATGAATCTAACATAAATGTAACATAAATACATAAATCATTTTTATTTTGGTATTACTATAAAACAAGCTACTTTTAAAATTTGTTATATTGCCTATATATATCTATAGAAAAAATACACACACACACTCACACACACTCATTACATTACATATGATATATATATTACAACAAGTGTATAAAAATCATATTAGTGCAATAACAGGAATGTGGTTTGATAATTCTATATATCTGTAAGATAAAAACACTCAGACAGTTTATGCTTCAAGTTGTTGTTTTTTTTTTTTTTCTTTTGTGAACCCACAATACACAGCACATACCATTTGCCTTATACCGCTTTGAAATGAATGGTTGTAAATCACAGGAGAATGGCATGTACCAGCAGTAATCACACCCTGGTATAAATGTATTGTAATAGAATAAATCCTGAACCTTGAAAAGCAGAGGGATGGTTACATTACATTAGTTACATTAGAAGTGACTCATGCAGTTCAGTTTGTTGCAGTTTAAAAAGCCTACGCTGGAGTTCTATCGTCCACATCCGTCTCCACTGCCTACTTCATGATCACCATGTAGAATCATGTGTTTACTGTTTTAGGCATGTTTATAATTTTTTGTGTCTATAAAATCATAAAATATTGTAAAATACAATAATTATCATACAGTCTTTGTATAAGCATACAATTCTAAAATAAGTCATTTGTAACTACTAGCTATTTTTTAACATTTACACCTTCTCTCATTATAGTGTTTACCATCAGACTATGACAATACATTTGTAATAGAAGGTGATTTATCATTTACTGTACATGTTACTCAGTTTTACACATCCTTCAGTTCCCATTGCTCCGTTTCTCTAGATGCGAGCATCCTGGGTATTAGAGGAAGTTATGCTGCATGAAATATAATATTCCTAATACATTTGTCCTGTTGTTACTGACTGCTGAGAAGTGCAAATGCTAAGAAACCTTACACACAAAAAACATGTTTCATTATTTATCTGCAGTGTTTGAGTCTCTTTGTCTCGGTCCTTGCATGTGATGCACAGAGTGTCTGATTTGCTGCAGCTGTACAGTAATAACAAGTATGCCTGAGGCTAATGGCCCTTTTGTTTGTTGGTTTTGTCTCGTCCTGTGTCAGTGGTTCTTTTTCTCTGGAAGGATGTCGGCTCTCTGTGCCTGGCCATCCCTGAGGACGCTTGATGTCATCTTGTCTACCTGATCATTACACTACCTGCTCTCCTCTACAATGCTGCCCTCTCGCTGCTCCGCCACTTGAAATGCTTGGCTGGCCTCTTCTCTGAAACCATCATGAAATTGTGTGCTAAACCGCCGCAGACTGTTCCTCCTCTCTCTCTCATCCCTCCAGCCATGTGTGCAGGAGCCAGAAAGAGATTCCTCCAGTCGGACGACTGCTGCTCAGTCAACAGGAAAACACACAAAACAGTCTTCAGCCTCTCTGCCACCGTTCACCTCTCACAGCTTTTATTTGATTTACTGATGTTTGTATTGTTTGATACACTGCAGCGTTATCCAAGTTAGTCTAATGG
Source organism: Lates calcarifer (assembly GCF_001640805.2). Classification (NCBI taxonomy): domain Eukaryota; kingdom Metazoa; phylum Chordata; class Actinopteri; family Centropomidae; genus Lates; species Lates calcarifer. Next base: position 7,985,179 of record NC_066851.1, read on the forward strand.
ACACATACCCACATGTTTAAAATAAAACAAATAGATCTCTCTCTCAAAATACACTGTGTAAAACAACAATAATTTCCCCCTGTAGTTTATTTGATGATTCCACTTGGTAATATTCATGCATGATGATTATATAGAAGATATTAACATTGTGTTGTTAATACATATTTCTAATTCACTAATGCAGTTTTGAGAATAACCATATTTAATATTTCATAGTTTTGACAAGAAAAAATCTGTATACTGGATCAAGCCGTTGCTTTGTTGCCCTAAAAGAGCAAAACAGGCCTTTTTCATGGAGGAAACTTGTAAGGAATGGTACTGTGCAGTATATGGCTGTAATTAATGTTGTTAGGAACACTTATGGTCTACAATACATCCACTGTGGAATGTATGATATGGAGTGTGGCATACTTGAAAACAGAAGCCACTGCTCAAATGATGTCTCAAGAAGAGTGATAATATGAGCTGCTGCATTACAGAGACTGTCTATCTGCACTTACCAAACAAATACTATCATCATTTGAAAAAAACAAACAAACAAAAAAAAAAACACTTATGAACATTCTCCTGAATTCTGAAAACAGCCTACAAGTGATGCATTCAAGGTCCATCTCAGAAAGTGTCTCTTTATGTTACAGTTCAGACCACTGTGTGAGTAGCTCCACATGACTCAGATATTAAAGGAACAACCAACAAATGTAGAAAGATCAAGTATTTATTTTAAAGGATAAGTTCACAATGTTTCATGTCTGTCAGATAAACTTTGGAATACCCTTTTGCACAAATGTGAACTGTGGATTTTGTTCCCCAGAACTTACTGTACTTTGAAAATTCATTAGGAAAGGATATCTCAATGGCCAGACTGAATGGAAGGAATGAGTAAAGTAAAAACTGATTTTATTGTTCATATGGGCACCTGACTATTGTTTAATTTAAAAAACTTAATTTATCTTTGCACGCTGTTTATAAGGTCCCATTTTACACACGTTTGCTATTGTATAATGTAACAATGACTGTAAGTCACTAAGGTTGTTAAATCATTTACAGCATCAGTTACAACACTGTTAGTTTGCTGGTATATCTTGTTAAGAGATTAGATTAATGTATACTAATAGACATTAATGTGTTTGAAGAGACATTAATGAACAGCCAAATTAATCATAATAATGCATGTGGTAGCTCATCTGAAGATATTAGTAGTATCTCAGCACTAATCACATCCAAACAGTGGAGAGGTAAGACTCGTGTACTTAGCTGTCCACTGTGTGTTACCATGGTTCTCTGTTGCTGGACACAGAGTAGCGTAGGCTGAAGTGTCTTGCTCAAGAAAATGCTGAAGGAGGGAAGCCTCTTAGCTTCCTTTTTCAGGTGTTCCCAGTTTATCCTGGAATTTGAACCACTGTTTGTTTTTACGTGTGTGCGCTTCAGGTAATTCAGATGAATAAATATATGAGGTGTCATGATGAACCAGGGGACTGTTTGGTGGAAGGCACTGGACTCCACAAAAGCCACCATTTACTCAAGAGGGTCAATCTAAACACTGCATTGGGATAAGGTGATAATAACATAATGTAAAAATATGTAATATAAGACCTACGTAAACAATGTGCTGTCTGATTTACTTTAGTAACACAAGTCAGTGCATCAATCTGAAGGTCATTTTCACAGTGTATTAATGAGTGAGTGTACAAGCTTTTAATGGTGTTCTTTGTACCTATGGTAACCGCAGCATACACTGTTGAGTATTTTAAACTGCAACAACACATCATATGTATTGTATGTTAAACCTGATTGTACTAACTTTTAACAAGCTGCTAGATGAATACATTAAAATGAAGGATGGAGTATCTCCACCTGAAATACAGTATGTTTATGTTATCATATAAACGGACCTGGAGGTTCTGGTAATAATGTTACATAATGTAAAATGAACTTTTCCTGACGAGTGTGTCATGAGATAAAAATTATGATTTTGTAAACCCCAAAAATACAATACAAAAAATGATGGTGATGGTAACATTTATTTCATTGAACAAGCCTTGTCAATTTTATTACATTTTAAAAAGACAAACTTTGACCAAAGTACTGTACAGATAAGTAACAAATACACACAATGAAAAAAGTGCGGTACACAGAAACATACAATATGAAAGATAATATAACAATCATATATCCATATTTACGTTTGTGAATGTAAATATGAAACTAAAGTAAAAATGTTAGATATAATAGTGAATTTAGAAGAGCCTATAGAACGGGAAGACCTGGCAGATAAACTGTTTTTTAACTGGGGCCACAGAGAGGAGCAACTGGACAGAGGATCTGAGGAGCTTGGAGGATGAGTGGGAGCTGAGGATGTCAGGAAGATAAATTGGTGTCAAACCATGCAATTTAAAAAAAAAAAAAACTAACTGAAAAGAAAATGTCTTGTATTTGTTTTGTAGCCAGTAAATAGAGACCATGAATTAATGATATGGCCTCTCCTCTTGGTGGCTGTGAGGAGCCGTACTGCTGTATTCTGTACTAACTGTGGGTAAAACAGAGATGACTAAGTGACTCCCACATAAACTGAGTTATAACAGTCAAGGCATGGAGAAATAAAAACTGTTTAAGTCACTGCACATCCTTTTCCAGACAGAAATGCATATGCATATTATTAGAATGGTGGGGGAAAAAAATAATTTTTTGTGCCTTGCTCAGGTGCACTTTGGTAATAATGGGCATGAATGTCATATTCCTTGTTGTAATTGTCTTAGCTCTGATACCCCTCTGTGTTGGTCAGCTGATCAGACAGCGAAATAAATTATTATTGAATTATTATTGTTTCATCTAGCTTCCTATGAGTTGACTTAAACCCTTAGGACAGCATGCTAAATAATCAGAAAGGACAGTATGCTGATGGCAGTTTGTTTGTGCTGCTGTGTTGCCTTTGTGTGGATGAAAACATGGTCAGCAGATGGCATCGGTGACTATAGACGAGAAGTAAGTTGAGGGTTATTGCTTCAGCCTCTTACATCACGCGGACCATAAAGACTGAATGTGATACATGGTACAATAAAGTCAGACGGTGTATTGATTGGTTATATTGAAGTACTGCATCAATTCATGTATCTATTCAGCAAAGCAAGTCCACAAAATTGAAATATCACATAGAAGCTATTTTTTATTTATTTCACGTCCAGTACAGTTGGCTCTGAAACACATATAAATTCACCACAGGATACAAGTGCACAAACACATGATAGGCACAACTTGCTACACAAATTTTACATCCTCTTTAAACAGGAAGTTGATTAGGCAGCTTGAATTGGTAAAACACACTACTGCCACACTGTTGCTCTTTGATCATCACGCGTGCTGATTGAAGCATGTCTGAAACAGATGACGGCCGGTCATTATCGGGCTCAAAGCCCCAGGATCCATTTGCAGTGCTGGCATCTCAAGCACCTCATGTTCATCCTCTGAAGAAGGTGAGACAATCCATTAAGTGAAAGGCATAAACACTCAACTCTGGGAACCTGATTGTTGGCGCTGTCTCCCATCCAGCCCACCTGACTGCAGCGGACTGTGGGTTTTATACAAGACAATTCAAGTCCTAAGGTGGAACATTGAGAAAGAGAAGACAAAGGGAAATGAGACCATATTGGCAATTTGCATATCATAACACAAAAGCACAACTTTTAATAGAAGACATCACATGTGTCAGACTAAGCACTGAAATAGTAATCATCCTGGTTTAAATTAAAAAGATGGAAAATGTTCATAAGTGTATCAATTTAAATCAACTACATTATCCACTGCATATCATCGATTATGTGAATTAAATACATGAGCATTGTGTTTGGACACATTACATGTTCGCAGTGTCTATATTTGCACAAAGTCACAAAATAACACAAAGTGGAATAAATTTGACTTTAACTACATTTACATGGAATGACATGAATTTCTCTGCTCTTGTTCATAAAGATGTATATGATGAGGATGAAAACAAGTTTGTGTATTAGTGCTGTTACTTATTTCAAGTATCATTTAATTTAGTTTAACTACATATCGTAGTGTAAGCGTCAACTCAAAATTAAGCATAGAATGGCGCAAATCTCATGTTGAACAAAAACAGATGAATTCACATGTCTCACAAGCAGCAGACAATAGGCATTTAGCCTGTGTTTACTCATTGTTTACGTCATTGTTGGTCATTGTTTAGTCATTTCAAACAGTTTCCTGAACACCTCACGTATCTATAATAATTCTGATTTTGATTATACAATTTAAAAAATCACCAGGTGTGAAATTCTGTCTTTGATCGATGCGCTCTTTGCAGACACATTCAGCTTGCTGTTACTGACTGTGATCCAGTGCAGAGTGTGTGAGAAATCCAAACATACTGTGGACACTGCAACTTAAAACCAAACCAGTCTCCTTCTTTTGTCATATTTAAAGTTTCTGTCATATGGGGGCTCAAACATCCCATTACATTTACACTGATGTGAAAGCATGAGAGTCACTTAATATAGCCAAGACTGGCTGTGTGAAGCACTTCACAGGTCGTTAGGCAGCTTTGTACTGTGTGGCAGCAATGAAACTAACTTTATTAGAATAACACAGTGTGACTAGAATCTCAGTTGAACTCCCAGGATCACAAATAATTAATGGTCACTATCACGTTAGTCCCTCTCTACCTTTTTCTTTTGCATATTAAACCAGCTTCAAAGGGATAAATGCACGGTTAAATATGTTTTTGTTCCAGTGATGTACAGAGTTCATGCATCAGTGAGAACAGCAGGACGCTGAATTAAACAGTTTTGCTTGAGACACATTTAGTTTTTAATAGCTCTCAACAACCTTTTTTGGCACTTAGAGAAATAGATAGTTCAACCACTGTTAGAATGTTCTGTAGGTTAGTGATTTATCCTGAAAGAGGGTGTTTTGCTTGTAGTTATGAAACCCACTGCCTGTGTTTGTTTTTTTACACCTGTTGTGTTACATAAATATGTTATGATGCTATGAGGGAAGTTTCCAGATGAGGAATATATTATAAACTGTTTAATCCTTTTATTATGACCATTCTATATATTATATGCCCGCTCCTTAGAAATAATGACTAAAATAAAAAGTCAGTATGATTTTTTGTAGTTCTTTATTTGATTCATCACACAGATGATACATATATTTTTACATGGAGTCTTGGAGTATTAGTAGACTGATGGTGTGAAATACCTGAGGATAAAAAAACTCTCTGCCTGAGCTGTCTACCAAATCAATCTGACAGTCCCCGTGTGTCTCTGCAGACTCTGCTGTTTTCCTAATCTCAACATTTAGCAAAGTCAAGAAGCTTGACGCTCACCTCTTTTTCACAAAGATGACTCCAAACTGGCTCCTGGTGCTTTAAACTAAGGACTGCTACTGCCACAATTTAAGAAGTGCACTATCAGCATCTCCCGTAGCAAAATACTGCTGCGTGTTTAGTCTTGTCTCGGGAAGACAGAATGAAATACACATCCATTTATTTCAGTGTGAAGCAAGATCTAGTTCACTGACTGTGTTAAATACTGCTTTTAGCATATAAGAATTCAGAAAAATGTCACAGTGGAGTTTGGATTTTTGAGTGCTCTACTCAGTCCTGCTTCAGCTTCCCTCAGATTCAGACTGATAGGGAACAAAAAAAAAAAAGAGCCAGAAATACTCTACATCTACTTATACTCCCAACAAATGAAGTTTGTGAAAATGACCTTACATGAAGACAAGGACTCTTAAGCAAATGGGTTCTACGTTTCCTCTCAGCCATGTTTTCAAGCATGGGAAAGAACAACATTGGACGCAGCTGATAAAGAAAAAGAGCTAAAAGCTAGAGTCCAGCTCAGAGCAAGTCGCTGGAGAGCAAACTCTAAAACAAATCCAACACTGTTGGCTGTATGTTTATTTGCTGGATACATGCAATGATACATGTCATACAGATGTAAAATATGAGGTATGTGATCCTACATTGCACAATAGTTTTATGGTCACCAGACTGCCAAGCAAATTCTTCTTTTTTCTAGTTTAACACACAAAATGTTGTTGTCTTATTTACCAGTATATCTATTCAGTTCAAATTAAACTGCCAAATGAACAACATGAAAAGTTTGTATAGGATCCTGACAGACAAGGATGTAAAATGATGGCTCATAGAAGAGTTTATTAGTGAGCAATTATTCATATGTTAAACATATGAAAAAGCCATCTACAAATTGTGAATGCATTTGGAAATTACATACAAATGCTTTTCAAATGCTAAATGTATTTCCTCATTTGTCATTGGATAAATAGAGATTACGTATTCTATTTACCCCAGCACAAATGACTAGTCTTTACTTTCTACTGGATACAATTTAAAGTAAGGAATCCCACTTTCAGTTCAGGTTGTAAGTGAAGACAACATGACAGAATGTCAGGGATCTTTTTTTCTTTTTTTGCTTCAGCTCCACAGAAAACTGTCACTGCAGCTTGACTCTTCTGGTTCTTCCTTGTTTAACAGGCAGACAGTGGTGTGTTTGTGTCAGTCAGCTCTCAGGTTCACCTCGGTCCTTCTCCTGCAGATGGGGAGGCTGATCTGAATAATACTCTGCAGACGCTCTGTGCCACTGAGTAAACTTGTGTATTTGCAGCGTGGATTCGCACAGACACACACACATCCACACCTACACAAAAGCACACACACATTGCTGATATCACCAGCAACTGGAAAGCAGATTGGTCCTTAATTTGAGAAAATTTGAGACTTTTTGACGTCCACCTTTGTCTCTCCACAAAAAAGTAAACACCTAATTGAAAACATTTCTATCTGGATCTAATTTTGCTTCTATATCTGTAGTTTTGTTGCAAGGTGTTTATTTCTCTTTATTTTCCCTCCCACATCATCATTAAAGTGGCCAGAACACTTGTCGATTAACACTTCTTTCCCTCTTCCCTCCTCACCCCTCTGTCATCACGTTCAGCATCCCCCCCACCCCCCACCGCCTGCTGGTGCATCTTTCTAACCCAATGAGGCCCCCTACAGGTGCAAGCTCACTGATGCTGCACAGAGCAGGTGCACAAAGATGGTAGCCTTTTATTTTTTGACGTCATTTGACCCATTTTGCAGCGCTTTGCATACTCCTTCTCCGCGTGGGGAGACTGTGGCGCCCAGGCCCAGCTTGGAAAGAAAGTCTACACAACTGGGACGTGGTAGACATTTCAATAATATAACTTAGCAGACTAAATATGATTGTTAGTTCCCAGTTTTTGTTTTGTTTTTGAGGAAAGCCACCAGACCACATTAGACACGCTGGCTTTGTCAATAGGTACTTGTCATTTTTAGTCAGATATGATGCATTTTACAAAAGGAGCAGCTTTCTCTGATCAGTTTCAGTGCAGAAATATTAATAATAGGGAGGATTTCAGAAATTTAACTCACAGTCTTCTTTGTTGTGAAGGACACTGACTGAGTTAAGACTTTCCCTGGAAAACCTCACTTCAGCTCCATTGTTCACTTTCACTGAAGTGAATTAATCTGCACAATATTTATCCCCCTATCCTATTGCGCCACACCGTGGAAACACCCAGCCTCTCTCTCTCTCTCTCTCTCTCTCTCTCTCTCTCTCTCGCTCTCTCTCTCTCCTTCCAACTTTGAAAATGGAAACAGTGCTAATTGGCCGTGGACTGCTGTTTACGTTGAGTCTAGTTTGTTTTCGAGAGCGATATGATTACGCTCTCAAGATCCATAACAATGTCATAAACCGCAATCATGCACTTAAAAAGACAGTCAAGTTTGCTGGGATGTCTGTTCATTAAAGAGACTAAACGCGTTAATTCCAGCAGTCGGAGTGTGATTTAGCTGCGGTAATTTGTGGTGGAGGAATTAAAGATGAAGTTGAGACTTTTGCAGGTAAATAAATAAATAAATAAATAATATAAGCTGTGTGACGCCAACTAAAGACCTCTGCTTCCATCTTGTGGCGGCTCGGCGCAACTATTTCTCACCCATCACCCATGTCTCCCATCACTCCCCCACCCCACCCCTTCTTTAATATCGGCACTGTGGCGAATCTAATCTGGATCTCCTTTAAGGCAATAAAACCCAGATAGCTTCCTTTAAATGAAAAGCAGCGCCTATTATAGCTTTGAAATCCTCGTTTATTTGGCGATGTGCATGATAGAAAAAAAAAGATTCATGTCGAGGTTCAAATGGGCAGGATGACGAAGATCCATGGTGTCCCGAGTGCACATTTCCTCAAGTATTGTATTCCAAGGTATATAATAGTGTTATCCACGCAGGTTGAACTATGCTGCACGCCAAGATGCTTGTTTTTAACGTCGCGGCTGCTTTATCCCTTCAAGCAGCCAAAAGCAATTTCCGATAAATGTGACCCTGTTGCTGAGCTGGTTGAGAGCTACAGTGTAATTTTCTGGTACGTTAATGATAATAGAGAGGGTGCAAAGCGAATACTCTTCCCCGTAAAAGTTTACCACAGAGGCTTTCACACAGCTTTTATTTTTGCTTCAGTTTTTAGAGGCAAACACAACAAAATCAAGACTGGTTCACAAGTAAATCTACAGGCTGATGCTTTAGATCCAGATTTAAGGGGAGGAAGTGGCTGAAAAAATATAAAATGTATAATAAGAAAATACTTTTTAAAATTGTGTAGTAAATTTAGATATTTAGAAATAGTGGCCATGCTCATGCGATAATCCCTAGTAAATCTTGGCGCATTAGTCCACTGAACACCTGCCAATATCACCAGTTTTTGTTCCCATGGAAAAACATCTGCATCCTACAGCATCTTCATCCAGATCACTGGATTCACAATAAAATTAGAATGCAAACAGCAGCTTCAACATTTACCTCTTAGATTAATCAGTGGGGACTATTTGCATATTTCTGTGATTGCTGCCAGCGTTAGAAGCACCTAAACTTACAGCCCTGCGTTGGCGTAAAATCTCGGAAAAATATTTGTATTTTTATTTTATTTTTTTTACACCTGACACTGAAGTCCTTAAAACGGACTCTCTGAGCGGGGGCGAATCGTGTCAAATATTCTTCCATGTGTCTGTTTTAGAAATGGGGCCTACGCATTCCATCGGGACTCAAAGCAAACAAGGAAGAACACTGTCTAGAATTAAAAATAGTTTTTGCGCTGTGACGAGCCACTTTTTGGGACAGACAATAATCAGCCTTTCACTTTGGAGAATGGTGGGATGGAGGGGGAAAGAGAAATGAGAGGGCTGTTGTTGGCATAGCTCTATCAAGGAAGAAGGACTCCCTGTTATCTGTGAATGGGGCTTCTTCTTTTTTTCCCGACCAGAATAGATATAGCACGAATTTTTAATTCGTTTTTCTTTCAGAGACAACAATGCTTTATTTGAAAGCTTGATACAAATTGGGGTTTGTGAGAGATCCTTTTCTCCTTGTCCGAGCCCAGCTGCCCATATGGGATACAACGTGTGCAGCAAAGATCACAATGGCACCAAGTGACAGGCAGGACAAAAAGCCCAAGGATACATCTCCCTGACTCTGAACAGCACCAAGAAACTCTGTCAGTCTCTCTATCTGCACTGTCTGCATCCTCACTCCTGCTGCTCGTTAACATGCACGCCTCTAACATCCTGCAGAAACCAGGCCTGGGCTTTTGTCTCTGTGTTGTGTGTCGTGTACTGTATTATGCAATGATAGAGTCACAGAACTGCCCCCCACCAGAGAGGCAGAATCTAAGGGGCAAAGATCCACGGCCACACAAAAGTCTACATTTTTTCTTTTGAATTGTTAAACGATTATTATCCCGAGAACAGTTTAAGATTGAAGCAGCCAGAGTTCACTAAAATCCAATCACAGAGAGACAGACATTTATCAGTTCACTTTATAATTTCCATAACGCGCAGTGCGGATCATCTCACATTTCTCCCCACATCACTTTCCCATAACAACAGTTCTATGAGCGCTATAAGCAACGCTACTCATTTCTCATTTCCTCTTCCTTTATCCACAAATAAATCAAAAACCAACGCTATGAGCAAGTTGCTGATTTATTTGACCTACAAGATCAACCAGTGGTGAAACACAAAAACCTTTCTGTCGGGGACAAATTGAGTCTGTGTCGCCCACAAAAGCAGTAGCCCCCTTGAGACTCAATTCTGTAAATAATTAGCAAATCTGCCCAATTTAGCTGTTTGTTCAGTGATGATAGGGGCGACTCTGACATCTGTTGTGAGATTTTTTTTGTCCCGGGACAAACAAAAAAAATGCATGGATTTTTCTACTAGGTTATCATATTTACCCAAGATATTGACTGGAGTCTGATAATCCCGCAGTGCGCTCTGCGGATCACTGGGGAGCCATTTGTGCTTGTTTTGGTTTCCTCCTTAAGGAAAATGGTGCCTAATAGGGAGAAGTGTGTTTGAGTGTGGGGCATCGCTGCTAACACGTTATATGATCATATAAAAAATAACTTTATTAGGCGGTTAAAGCCCCTGTGAGCCGTGCGCGTCTGAGCTGACTGTTGGCCGTGGTTAAACAAAGAAGGCTGGTGACTCATTGATTATTCCTGCTCTATTTGCAGTTTAGCGCTGAACAAGATAACAAAACATTTATTGCATTAAACGATTAAAAAAAAAACCCTCCTCCACAATCTTCCACTCTACACCCAAGGCCGGAGAGTGGTTGTGGATGCTGACAAAAAGGAGAGCATTTGACTTAAAAGCTTCTTGTGCTGAGAAGCCCTCTTATATTAAGTGAGTGGATTTTAGTCCCATTTCACAAGTGACTTTAGGCTCTTTATTAGTGAGGTGTTCGGGATTCAGAGAAAAATATTCCCTGGATTAAATTTGCCTATAAAGAAAGACTGAAGTGCTGCTGGAGATTTATTCCCATAGTCAAGCTCCATTCTCTGCCACAATATAGCGTTTGGCTCCTCGCCTTTCATTATGATGTCTTTTCAGAGATGATCAACTCGAATAGGACACTTATATAAACCAAACCCTCTTTCAGAAACACAGCATTTTATTTAAAAATCCTTATAAAAAATTTAGGATATTTAGCCATCACCGCGAGGCTACACTGTTATTTATTTACATGTGTGATCTGACACGGCAGTCATAATGTTTAGCCAAAAAATCACTCCCTCGTGTTTTTTTTTTTTTTTTTTAAATTTGGAAATGTATATAGGCCGATCTTCAGCTTAACGCTCCCGAAAGTTCTCTAAACATTTGCCACAAAATATTTACAGGAAATAAAAACAAAAGGGAAAAATAGCTGAAAAGTTTGCCAGTGTTTATTCATGGCCATAAATATTTTTTTTCGGTCCATAAAAGAAGCAAGAAATTAAATTTTTCTATAATTATAAAGTGGTTCGTATACGTGCTGATAATAACACGAAGGGACAAAAGAAAAAAAAGAGGAAAACATCTCTACAACCAACACACAACATACTTTACAAAAAAAAATTCACAAGAAGAGCATTGACATTCTTAATAAAATCTATAAGGGAGAGGTTTGGACCCAGTTCTCTTAACGAAAACA